>NC_056446.1:1831671-1886671 GCF_018296145.1 Oncorhynchus tshawytscha | reverse complement strand
CACATACACAATCCATGTCTCAATTGTCTCAAGGCTTAAAAATCCTTCTTTAACCACCTGTCCCCTCCTCTTCATCTACATTGATTGAAGTGGATTTAACAGGTGACATCAATAAGGGATCATAGATTTCACCTGGAATCATCTGGTCAGTCTGTCATGGAAAGAGGCGTTCTTAATGTTTTGTAAACTCAGTGTATGTCATGTTCTGCCCATGTACAGGGAAACAGAGAGATGAGAGAGACACAGAGTGAGGGGGGTAGTATGTCATGTTCTGCCCATGTACAGGGAAACAGAGATGAGAGAGACACAGAGTGAGGGGGGTAGTATGTCATGTTCTGCCCATGTACAGGGAAACAGAGAGATGAGAGAGACACAGAGTGAGGGGGGGAGAGATGAGAGAGACACAGAGTAGTATGTCATGTTCTGCCCATGTACAGGGAAACAGAGAGATGAGAGAGACACAGAGTGAAACAGGGGGGAGAGACACAGAGTGAGTATGTCATGTTCTGCCCATGTACAGGGAAACAGAGAGATGAGAGAGACACAGAGTGAGGGGGGGGGTAGTATGTCATGTTCTGCCCATGTACAGGGAAACAGAGAGATGAGAGAGACACAGAGTGAGGGGGGTAGTATGTCATGTTCTGCCCATGTACAGGGAAACAGAGAGATGAGAGAGACACAGAGAGAGGGGGTGAGGGGGGGTAGTATGTCATGTTCTGCCCATGTACAGGGAAACAGAGAGATGAGAGAGACACAGAGTGAGGGGGGTAGTATGTCATGTTCTGCCCATGTACAGGGAAACAGAGAGATGTTCTGCCCTGCCCATGTACAGGGAAACAGAGAGATGAGAGAGACACAGAGTGAGGGGGGGGGGTAGTATGTCATGTTCTGCCCATGTACAGGGAAACAGAGAGATGAGAGAGTGAGGGGGGTAGTATGTCACATGAGGGAAACAGAGAGATGAGGGGAGTGAGGGGGGTAGTATGTCATGTTCTGCCCATGTACAGGGAAACAGAGAGATGAGAGAGACAGGGAAACAGAGTGAGGGGGGCAGTATGTCATGTTCTGCCCATGTACAGGGAAACAGAGAGATGAGAGAGACACAGAGTGAGGGGGTAGTATGTCAGAGTGACAGAGAGATGGGGGAGGGGGGTAGTATGTCATGTTCTGCCCATGTACAGGGAAACAGAGAGATGAGAGAGACACAGAGTGAGGGGGGGGGGTAGTATGTCATGTTCTGCCCATGTACAGGGAAACAGAAGATGACACAGAGAGGGGGAGTATGTCATGTTCTGCCCATGTACAGGGAAACAGAGAGATGAGGGGGGGGGGGTAGTATGTCATGTTCTGCCCATGTACAGGGAAACAGAGAGATGAGAGAGACACAGAGTGAGGGGGGGGTAGTATGTCATGTTCTGCCCATGTACAGGGAAACAGAGAGATGAGAGAGACACAGAGTGAGGGGGTAGTAGTATGTCATGTTCTGCCCATGTACAGGGAAACAGAGAGATGAGAGAGACACAGAGTGAGGGGGGGGGGAGTAGTATGTCATGTTCTGCCCATGTACAGGGAAACAGAGAGATGAGAGAGATGTTCACAGAAACAGAGAGATGAGGGGGAGGGGGGGTAGTATGTCATGTTCTGCCCATGTACAGGGAAACAGAGAGATGAGAGAGACACAGAGTGGGGGTAGTATGTCATGTTCTGCCCATGTACAGGGAAACAGAGAGATGAGAGAGACACAGAGTGAGGGGGGGAAACAGAGAGATAGTATGTCATGTTCTGCCCATGTACAGGGAAACAGAGAGATGAGAGAGACACAGAGTGAGGGGGGGGGGGGAAACAGAGAGATGAGAGAGACACAGTATGTCATGTTCTGCCCATGTACAGGGAAACAGAGAGATGAGAGAGACACAGAGTGAGGGGGGGTATGTAGTATGTCATGTTCTGCCCATGTACAGGGAAACAGAGAGATGAGAGAGACACAGAGTGAGGGGGGGGGTAGTATGTCATGTTCTGCCCATGTACAGGGAAACAGAGAGATGAGAGAGACACAGAGTGAGGGGGGTAGTATGTCATGTTCTGCCCATGTACAGGGAAACAGAGAGATGAGAGAGACACAGAGTGAGGGGGGTAGTAGGTCATGGTACAGGGAAACAGAGAGATGAGAGAGACACAGAGTGAGGGGGGTAGTATGTCATGTTCTGCCCATGTACAGGGAAACAGAGAGATGAGAGAGACACAGAGTGAGGGGGGGGTAGTATGTCATGTTCTGCCCATGTACAGGGAAACAGAGAGATGAGAGAGACACAGAGTGAGGGGGGTAGTATGTCATGTTCTGCCCATGTACAGGGAAACAGAGAGATGAGAGAGACACAGAGTGAGGGGGGGTATGTCATGTTCTGCCCATAGTATGTCATGTTCTGCCCATGTACAGGGAAACAGAGAGATGAGAGAGACACAGAGTGAGGGGGGGGTAGTATGTCATGTTCTGCCCATGTACAGGGAAACAGAGAGATGAGAGAGACACAGAGCGAAGGGGGGCGGGTAGAAGGACAAACCAGTGATTCACCCACCAATTCCCGAAAGTTACGCTCCTCTCCCCTCTAACCTCCCCCTCCAAACCGCTTCACAACATCCTGTGAGTCAGGGAAAACCTCACTCTCGACCCAGACATACACACAGGACCCACAATGCAACGGGGTCATACATTCCTTCCCCTCACATGTGGTTTTACGAGTCCGACCTGACCGCAATCTCTGGTCACCGTGTCTGTCCCTATCACGGATGATTTATTGCCTAAAAAAAACGTCCGCGTGTCTGTCTGCCCGCCCTCCAATTTCCACTGGCCCGCACAAAAAAACAACTAAACTCAGCAGTAGCGCAGGCACTAATAATGAAAACTCATACAACAAAAGACAAATTTAAAATGTGATACGGGGAGAAAAAGGGAACATTTGTTTGAAAGCCCTTGGTGTATAAACAAACTGATCACATTTCCTGAAACATTATTGGGCTGCCCGCCAAGAAAAATACAATAAAAGACCTGGCCCAGATCTCACATAACCCATAGAGGCCTTACTTTCTCTGCAAATTAATTGAAAAGGAAATACAGAAATATTATCTTTTTACATAAGTATTCACACCCCGGAGTCATGTTAGAATCACCCTTGGCAGCGATTACAGCTGTACATCTTTCTGAGTAAATCTCTAAGAGCTGGATTGTACAATATTTGCACATTATTCTTTTCAAAATTCTTCAAGCTCCGGTTGTTGATCAGCCATTTTCAAGTCTTGCCATCGATTTTGAAGCCGATTCCAAACTTTAACTAGGCAACTGATGAACATTCAATGTGGTCTTGGTAAGCAACTCCATTGTATATTTGGCCTTGTGTTTTAGGTTATTGTCCTGCTGAAAGGTGATTTCATCTCCCAGTGTCTGGTAGAAAGTAGACTGAACCAGGTTTTCCTCTAGGATTTGGTCTGTGCTTAGCTCCATTCCCTTTATTTTTTATAATAAAAATCTCCCCAGTCCTTAAAGCTACAATATGTAACTTTTTGTGCGACCGAGACCAAATTCCCATAGAAATGTGAGTTATATATCTTTCATTCATGGAAATCAAGTCTAAGAAGTGGTAGATCTGTTATTTTTGTGCTGTATCTATGCTTACTGTTCTTAAGTTTGAAATACAATATTTTTGGTTATGAAAAATATATTTCTCAACGGTTTAGATGGTACAATGAGTCTCTACACTAGACTTGCTTGTTTTGTCACATAAATTGAAATTAAGTGAACTATTAGAAATTTAGCAACCAGGAAATGGTGGAGCAATTTCTGCATAGTGCACCTTTAACAATTATAAGCATACCCATAACATGATGCAGCCACTTGAAAATATAGAGAGTGTTATGCCTGTATCTTTGTAGTGACTGGGTATATTGATACACCATCCAAAGTGTAATTAATAACCATTCCTAAAGGGATATTCAATGTCTGTTTAAATTGACCCATCTACCAATAGGTGCCCTTCTTTGCGAGGCATTGGTAAACCTCCCTGGTCTTTGTGGTTGAATCTGTGTTTGAAATGCACTGCTCAACTGAGGGATCTTACATATTTTTGTATGTGTGGGGTACAGAGATGAAGTATTCATTACAATATCAACTTAAACACTATTATTGTCCATTCAGTGTATTATGTGACTTGTTAAGCACATGATTACTTCTAAACGTATTTAGGCTTGTCATAACAAAGGAGTTGAATACTTATTGAATAAAGATTTAGCTTTTCATTTTTGATTCATTTGTAAACATTTCTCAAAAACACCAATCCACTTTGACACTATGGGGTATTGTGTGTAGTGCAGTGATACAACATCTCAATTTAATTTATGTTAAAGTCAGGATGTAACACAACAACATATGGGAAAAGTCCAGGGGTGTGAATAACTTTCTGAAGGCTCTGTATAACCCCAAACAAATAAAATAATTCTATTTGTCACAAGCTTCATAAACAACAGATGTAGACTAACAGTGAAATGCTTACTTAAGGGGCCTTCCCAACAATGCAGAGAAAAAAATATGTAATATTAGAAAAATAACACAAGGAATAAATACATACTGTGCACGCTCATATATAACCTGAAATATACAGTAGTGTGCACGCTCATATATAACCTGAAATATACAGTAGTGTGCACGCTCATATATAACCTGAAATATACAGTAGTGTGCACGCTCATATATAACCTGAAATATACAGTAGTGTGCACGCTCATATATAACCTGAAATATACAGTAGTGTGCACGCTCATATATAACCTGAAATATACAGTAGTGTGCACGCTCATATATAACCTGAAATATACAGTAGTGTGCACGCTCATATATAACCTGAAATATACAGTAGTGTGCACGCTCATATATAACCTCAAATATACAGTAGTGTGCACGCTCATATATAACCTCAAATATACAGTAGTGTGCACGCTCATATATAACCTGAAATATGCAGTAGTGTGCAAATCTTATATAACCTGAAATATACAGTAGTGTGCACGCTCATATATAACCTGAAATATACAGTAGTGTGCAAATCTTATATAACCTGAAATATACAGTAGTGTGCACGCTCATATATAACCTGAAATATATGCAGTACCAAATCTTATATAACCTGAAATATACAGTAGTGTGCACGCTCATATATAACCTGAAATATACAGTACCAAATCTTATATAACCTGAAATATACAGTAGTGTGCACGCTCATATATAACCTGAAATATGCAGTAGTGTGCACGCTCTCATATAACCTGAAATATATAACCTCAAATATACAGTAGTGTGCACGCTCATATATAACCTGAAATATGCAGTACCAAATCTTATATAACCTGAAATATACAGTAGTGTGCACGCTCATATATAACCTGAAATATACAGTAGTGTGCAAATCTTATATAACCTCAAATATACAGTAGTGTGCACGCTCATATATAACCTGAAGCATGCAGTACCAAATCTTATATAACCTGAAATATACAGTAGTGTGCACGCTCATATATAACCTGAAGCATGCAGTACCAAATCTTATATAACCTCAAATATACAGTAGTGTGCACGCTCATATATAACCTGAAGCATGCAGTACCAAATCTTATATAACCTCAAATATACAGTAGTGTGCACGCTCATATATAACCTGAAGCATGCAGTACCAAATCTTATATAACCTCAAATATACAGTAGTGTGCACGCTCATATGTAACCTCAAGCATGCAGTACCAAATCTTATATAACCTCAAATATACAGTAGTGTGCACGCTCATATAACCTCAAGCATGCAGTACCAAATCTTATATAACCTGAAATATACAGTAGTGTGCACGCTCATATATAACCTGAAGCATGCAGTACCAAATCTTATATAACCTCAAATATACAGTAGTGTGCACGCTCATATATAACCTGAAGCATGCAGTACCAAATCTTATATAACCTGAAATATACAGTAGTGTGCACGCTCATATATAACCTGAAGCATGCAGTACCAAATCTTATATAACCTCAAATATACAGTAGTGTGCACGCTCATATATAACCTGAAGCATGCAGTACCAAATCTTATATAACCTCAAATATACAGTAGTGTGCACGCTCATATATAACCTGAAGCATGCAGTACCAAATCTTATATAACCTCAAATATACAGTAGTGTGCACGCTCATATATAACCTGAAGCATGCAGTACCAAATCTTATATAACCTCAAATATACAGTAGTGTGCACGCTCATATATAACTGAAGCATGCAGTACCAAATCTTATATAACCTCAAATATACAGTAGTGTGCACGCTCATTTATAACCTGAAGCATGCAGTACCAAATCATATATAACCTGAAATATACAGTAGTGTGCACGCTCATATATAACCTGAAGCATGCAGTACCAAATCATATATAACCTCAAATATACAGTAGTGTGCACGCTCATATATAACTGAAGCATGCAGTACAAAATCTTATATAACCTCAAATATACAGTAGTGTGCACGCTCATATATAACCTGAAGCATGCAGTACCAAATCATATATAACCTGAAATATACAGTAGTGTGCACGCACATATATAACCTGAAGCATGCAGTACCAAATCATATATAACCTGAAATATACAGTAGTGTGCACGCTCATATATAACCTGAAGCATGCAGTACCAAATCATATATAACCTGAAATATACAGTAGTGTGCACGCTCATATATAACCTCAAGCATGCAGTACCAAATCTTATATAACCTCAAATATACAGTAGTGTGCACGCTCATATATAACCTCAAGCATGCAGTACCAAATCTTATATAACCAAATATACAGTAGTGTGCACGCTCATATATAACCTCAAGCATGCAGTACCAAATCTTATATAACCTCAAATATACAGTAGTGTGCACGCTCATATATAACCTCAAGCATGCAGTACCAAATCTTATATAACCTCAAATATACAGTAGTGTGCACGCTCATATATAACCTGAAGCATGCAGTACCAAATCTTATATAACCTCAAATATACAGTAGTGTGCACGCTCATATATAACCTGAAGCATGCAGTACCAAATCTTATATAACCTCAAATATACAGTAGTGTGCATGCTCATATATAACCTGAAGCATGCAGTACCAAATCTTATATAACCTCAAATATACAGTAGTGTGCACGCTCATATATAACCTGAAGCATGCAGTACCAAATCTTATATAACCTCAAATATACAGTAGTGTGCACGCTCATATATAACCTGAAGCATGCAGTACCAAATCTTATATAACCTCAAATATACAGTAGTGTGCACGCTCATATATAACCTGAAGCATGCAGTACCAAATCTTATATAACCTCAAATATACAGTAGTGTGCACGCTCATATATAACCTGAAGCATGCAGTACCAAATCTTATATAACCTCAAATATACAGTAGTGTGCACGCTCATATATAACCTGAAGCATGCAGTACCAAATCTTATATAACCTCAAATATACAGTAGTGTGCACGCTCATATATAACTGAAGCATGCAGTACCAAATCTTATATAACCTCAAATATACAGTAGTGTGCACGCTCATATATAACCTGAAGCATGCAGTACCAAATCATATATAACCTGAAATATACAGTAGTGTGCACGCTCATATATAACCTGAAATATACAGTACCAAATCATATATAACCTGAAATATACAGTAGTGTGCACGCTCATATATAACCTGAAGCATGCAGTACCAAATCTTATATAACCTCAAATATACAGTAGTGTGCACGCTCATATATAACCTCAAGCATGCAGTACCAAATCTTATATAACCTGAAATATACAGTAGTGTGCACGCTCATATATAACCTGAAGCATGCAGTACCAAATCTTATATAACCTCAAATATACAGTAGTGTGCACGCTCATATATAACCTGAAGCATGCAGTACCAAATCTTATATAACCTCAAATATACAGTAGTGTGCACGCTCATATATAACCTGAAGCATGCAGTACCAAATCTTATATAACCTCAAATATACAGTAGTGTGCACGCTCATATATAACCTGAAGCATGCAGTACCAAATCTTATATAACCTCAAATATACAGTAGTGTGCACGCTCATATATAACCTGAAGCATGCAGTACCAAATCTTATATAACCTCAAATATACAGTAGTGTGCACGCTCATATATAACCTGAAGCATGCAGTACCAAATCTTATATAACCTCAAATATACAGTAGTGTGCACGCTCATATATAACCTGAAGCATGCAGTACCAAATCTTATATAACCTCAAATATACAGTAGTGTGCACGCTCATATATAACCTCAAGCATGCAGTACCAAATCTTATATAACCTGAAATATACAGTAGTGTGCACGCTCATATATAACCTGAAGCATGCAGTACCAAATCTTATATAACCTCAAATATACAGTAGTGTGCACGCTCATATATAACCTGAAGCATGCAGTACCAAATCTTATATAACCTGAAATATACAGTAGTGTGCACGCTCATATATAACCTGAAGCATGCAGTACCAAATCTTATATAACCTCAAATATACAGTAGTGTGCACGCTCATATATAACCTGAAGCATGCAGTACCAAATCTTATATAACCTCAAATATACAGTAGTGTGCACGCTCATATATAACCTGAAGCATGCAGTACCAAATCTTATATAACCTCAAATATACAGTAGTGTGCACGCTCATATATAACCTGAAGCATGCAGTACCAAATCTTATATAACCTCAAATATACAGTAGTGTGCACGCTCATATATAACTGAAGCATGCAGTACCAAATCTTATATAACCTCAAATATACAGTAGTGTGCACGCTCATATATAACCTGAAGCATGCAGTACCAAATCATATATAACCTGAAATATACAGTAGTGTGCACGCTCATATATAACCTGAAGCATGCAGTACCAAATCATATATAACCTCAAATATACAGTAGTGTGCACGCTCATATATAACTGAAGCATGCAGTACCAAATCTTATATAACCTCAAATATACAGTAGTGTGCACGCTCATATATAACCTGAAGCATGCAGTACCAAATCATATATAACCTGAAATATACAGTAGTGTGCACGCTCATATATAACCTGAAGCATGCAGTACCAAATCATATATAACCTGAAATATACAGTAGTGTGCACGCTCATATATAACCTGAAGCATGCAGTACCAAATCATATATAACCTGAAATATACAGTAGTGTGCACGCTCATATATAACCTCAAGCATGCAGTACCAAATCTTATATAACCTCAAATATACAGTAGTGTGCACGCTCATATATAACCTCAAGCATGCAGTACCAAATCTTATATAACCAAATATACAGTAGTGTGCACGCTCATATATAACCTCAAGCATGCAGTACCAAATCTTATATAACCAAATATACAGTAGTGTGCACGCTCATATATAACCTCAAGCATGCAGTACCAAATCTTATATAACCTCAAATATACAGTAGTGTGCACGCTCATATATAACCTCAAGCATGCAGTACCAAATCTTATATAACCTCAAATATACAGTAGTGTGCACGCTCATATATAACCTGAAGCATGCAGTACCAAATCTTATATAACCTCAAATATACAGTAGTGTGCACGCTCATATATAACCTGAAGCATGCAGTACCAAATCTTATATAACCTCAAATATACAGTAGTGTGCATGCTCATATATAACCTGAAGCATGCAGTACCAAATCTTATATAACCTCAAATATACAGTAGTGTGCACGCTCATATATAACCTGAAGCATGCAGTACCAAATCTTATATAACCTCAAATATACAGTAGTGTGCACGCTCATATATAACCTGAAGCATGCAGTACCAAATCTTATATAACCTCAAATATACAGTAGTGTGCACGCTCATATATAACCTGAAGCATGCAGTACCAAATCTTATATAACCTCAAATATACAGTAGTGTGCACGCTCATATATAACCTGAAGCATGCAGTACCAAATCTTATATAACCTCAAATATACAGTAGTGTGCACGCTCATATATAACCTGAAGCATGCAGTACCAAATCTTATATAACCTGAAATATACAGTAGTGTGCACGCTCATATATAACTGAAGCATGCAGTACCAAATCTTATATAACCTCAAATATACAGTAGTGTGCACGCTCATATATAACCTGAAGCATGCAGTACCAAATCATATATAACCTGAAATATACAGTAGTGTGCACGCTCATATATAACCTGAAGCATGCAGTACCAAATCATATATAACCTGAAATATACAGTAGTGTGCACGCTCATATATAACCTGAAGCATGCAGTACCAAATCATATATAACCTGAAATATACAGTAGTGTGCACGCTCATATATAACCTGAAGCATGCAGTACCAAATCATATATAACCTGAAATATACAGTAGTGTGCACGCTCATATATAACCTCAAGCATGCAGTACCAAATCTTATATAACCTCAAATATACAGTAGTGTGCACGCTCATATATAACCTCAAGCATGCAGTACCAAATCTTATATAACCTGAAATATACAGTAGTGTGCACGCTCATATATAACCTGAAGCATGCAGTACCAAATCTTATATAACCTCAAATATACAGTAGTGTGCACGCTCATATATAACCTGAAGCATGCAGTACCAAATCTTATATAACCTGAAATATACAGTAGTGTGCACGCTCATATATAACCTGAAGCATGCAGTACCAAATCTTATATAACCTCAAATATACAGTAGTGTGCACGCTCATATATAACCTGAAGCATGCAGTACCAAATCTTATATAACCTCAAATATACAGTAGTGTGCACGCTCATATATAACCTGAAGCATGCAGTACCAAATCTTATATAACCTCAAATATACAGTAGTGTGCACGCTCATATGTAACCTCAAGCATGCAGTACCAAATCTTATATAACCTCAAATATACAGTAGTGTGCACGCTCATATAACCTCAAGCATGCAGTACCAAATCTTATATAACCTGAAATATACAGTAGTGTGCACGCTCATATATAACCTGAAGCATGCAGTACCAAATCTTATATAACCTCAAATATACAGTAGTGTGCACGCTCATATATAACCTGAAGCATGCAGTACCAAATCTTATATAACCTGAAATATACAGTAGTGTGCACGCTCATATATAACCTGAAGCATGCAGTACCAAATCTTATATAACCTCAAATATACAGTAGTGTGCACGCTCATATATAACCTGAAGCATGCAGTACCAAATCTTATATAACCTCAAATATACAGTAGTGTGCACGCTCATATATAACCTCAAGCATGCAGTACCAAATCTTATATAACCTCAAATATACAGTAGTGTGCACGCTCATATATAACCTGAAGCATGCAGTACCAAATCTTATATAACCTCAAATATACAGTAGTGTGCACGCTCATATATAACTGAAGCATGCAGTACCAAATCTTATATAACCTCAAATATACAGTAGTGTGCACGCTCATATATAACCTGAAGCATGCAGTACCAAATCATATATAACCTGAAATATACAGTAGTGTGCACGCTCATATATAACCTGAAGCATGCAGTACCAAATCATATATAACCTCAAATATACAGTAGTGTGCACGCTCATATATAACTGAAGCATGCAGTACCAAATCTTATATAACCTCAAATATACAGTAGTGTGCACGCTCATATATAACCTGAAGCATGCAGTACCAAATCATATATAACCTGAAATATACAGTAGTGTGCACGCTCATATATAACCTGAAGCATGCAGTACCAAATCATATATAACCTGAAATATACAGTAGTGTGCACGCTCATATATAACCTGAAGCATGCAGTACCAAATCATATATAACCTCAAATATACAGTAGTGTGCACGCTTATATATAACCTGAAGCATGCAGTACCAAATCTTATATAACCTCAAATATACAGTAGTGTGCACGCTCATATATAACCTGAAGCATGCAGTACCAAATCTTATATAACCTCAAATATACAGTAGTGTGCACGCTCATATATAACCTGAAGCATGCAAATCTTATATAACCTCAAATATACAGTACCAAATCTTATATAACCTGAAATATACAGTAGTGTGCACGCTCATATATAACTGAAGCATGCAGTACCAAATCTTATATAACCTCAAATATACAGTAGTGTGCACGCTCATATATAACCTGAAGCATGCAGTACCAAATCATATATAACCTGAAATATACAGTAGTGTGCACGCTCATATATAACCTGAAGCATGCAGTACCAAATCATATATAACCTGAAATATACAGTAGTGTGCACGCTCATATATAACCTGAAGCATGCAGTACCAAATCATATATAACCTGAAATATACAGTAGTGTGCACGCTCATATATAACCTCAAGCATGCAGTACCAAATCTTATATAACCTCAAATATACAGTAGTGTGCACGCTCATATATAACCTCAAGCATGCAGTACCAAATCTTATATAACCAAATATACAGTAGTGTGCACGCTCATATATAACCTCAAGCATGCAGTACCAAATCTTATAGAACCTCAAATATACAGTAGTGTGCACGCTCATATATAACCTCAACCATGCAGTACCAAATCTTATATAACCTCAAATATACAGTAGTGTGCACGCTCATATATAACCTGACGCATGCAGTACCAAATCTTATATAACCTCAAATATACAGTAGTGTGCACGCTCATATATAACCTGAAGCATGCAGTACCAAATCTTATATAACCTCAAATATACAGTAGTGTGCATGCTCATATATAACCTGAAGCATGCAGTACCAAATCTTATATAACCTGAAATATACAGTAGTGTGCACGCTCATATATAACCTGAAGCATGCAGTACCAAATCTTATATAACCTCAAATATACAGTACTGTGCACGCTCATATATAACCTGAAGCATGCAGTACCAAATCTTATATAACCTGAAATATACAGTAGTGTGCACGCTCATATATAACCTGAAGCATGCAGTACCAAATCTTATATAACCTCAAATATACAGTAGTGTGCACGCTCATATATAACCTGAAGCATGCAGTACCAAATCTTATATAACCTCAAATATATAGTAGTGTGCACGCTCATATATAACTGAAGCATGCAGTACCAAATCTTATATAACCTCAAATATACAGTAGTGTGCACGCTCATATATAACCTCAAGCTTGCAGTACCAAATCTGATATAACCTCAAATATACAGTAGTGTGCACGCTCATATATAACCTGAAGCATGCAGTACCAAATCTTATATAACCTGAAATATACAGTAGTGTGCACGCTCATATATAACTGAAGCATGCAGTACCAAATCTTATATAACCTCAAATATACAGTAGTGTGCACGCTCATATATAACCTGAAGCATGCAGTACCAAATCTTATATAACCTCAAATATACAGTAGTGTGCACGCTCATATATAACCTCAAGCATGCAGTACCAAATCTTATATAACCTCAAATATACAGTAGTGTGCACGCTCATATATCACCTCAAGCATGCAGTACCAAATCTTATATAACCTCAAATATACAGTACTGTACACACTCATATATAACCTCAAGCATGCAGTACCAAATCTTATATAAACTCAAATATACAGTACTGTACACACTCATATATAACCTCAAACATACAGTACTCATATACCACCTAAATCATGCAGTACCCACCCTTATAGAACCTCAAATATACCGTACTCATATATAACCTAAAATATACAGTACTGTACACACTCTTATATAACCTCAAGCATTTAGTACCCACTCTTATATAACCTAAAATATACAGTACTCATATATAACCTAAAATATATAGTACTCATATAACCTCAAGCATGCAGTACCCACTCTTATATAACCTCAAATATACAGTACTGTACACACTCATATATAACCTCAAACATACAGTACTCACTCATATATAACCTCAAACATACCGTACTCATATATAACCTCAAATATATAGTAAACACTCATATATAACCTCAAACATACCGTACTCATATATAACCTCAAACATACAGTATACACTATAAACTAGAACTATTAATTAACTATCTGTTATGCTATAGCGCATGTTCAACATGAACAACAAAATGTTCAACAGTGATCTCAGTTTCACCCTTTTGAAGATCCTTACAACAGAACTCTGTACATTGTATTGTTCACCACAAACAGCTTCAACCATCACCTCAGTTGTCCTTTTCTGAAGGCCTTTACAACATGCTGTTTTCCTGTCCAACGTTCAGGCTCCCATTCAGTCCATTCATTTCAACTTGAACTGTTTCAAAGGCTGTGTGGAAACCGTGGTAGAGGTGTATATAGGGCTAGCCACAAATTGAGATGAAAGACAATCTTGCAGTGGTAACGCAATGATATAATGATGACCTATGTTGTAGGTGAAATGTGCAACAGCAAAGTTGAACACTCAGTCCCAAAACTCCATAGACTGCAGAAAACTAAGAAAACATTTAGAAAAAAGAGCTCAGCTGAATCTTACTCCAGCCCAAACCCTCCCCCATCTACCATATGGAGTGTTGGGGGGGGCAAGACCAACCCTACCATTAGCAACGCGCTTTCCCCACCTACTGGAGGATCTGTCTTTTTCAGCCATCTAGAGTATTTCCTGTGTTTGAGAGGTGCAACATCTCATTTAAATGATGGATGCCATTTAAATCTTGCTGGATTGATTGCTTTAATTTGACTCCTGCGACTCTTTCATACTCTTGCTTCTGCCTGTCGACTTTTTTCACAGAAATGTTTGTAATGACCTGTCATGACCCGGGAATGGCTGAAATGGGCTCAATGGAATACATGGTCTTTCCGTAGCATCTATAAGAAAGCTAAAGCTTCGTCTGTGATTTAACGCATCGACACTTGCGTCACAATAGAGCAGAAAGACAACTTGATTTTGAAGGGTGTAAATGTTTTTGCTTACAAATGAGATGCACTGAAATGAAAGCTACTTCTGAAAACGAACACTCGGATTATAGTGATATTGTGTCTGATCTCGCAAACAATATCAAGTATGTATAGATAGGTGTAATGGTGGTTGATGCCTGGTTGATGCCTGGTCCACCCCTTTATGTTCATTTATTCATATATGCGCACACACCCAGTGTATTTATGCAAAAATGGCACATCATATTTTCTTTAGTTTAACAAAAAAAAGAAGTGAAATTTGACATACATTTAAGACCTGAATTCCCACCAAAATCCCTGAACTCCATAATTTGTCCGTGCCAGTAAAATGTTCTATAATTCAGTCAATATCTGATGGATACATTTAAAAAAAAAATGTGCAGTATCTTCCTTCATCTATTGTCCAACTATACATTTATTAGAATTGTTTTTAAAACCTGAACAATTTTGATGACCATTGCTACCACCATACGCAAATCAGCAGAATGGGGAAAATAGTGAGAGGGAGAGAAATATGATTCCTGGCCTCCCCCTCCCTCCCCTGTCCTCTCTCATCAGTCTGACACACTAATCATGGGTCGGCCCCTCCCCCCACCCTCATTACAGGGCTCTGATTGGTCCTAATTGGCAGCACATGTAGCCTCAGGTCACAGCTGGGAGACGCTGGGTGATGATGGCCCGGCTGTCACTTAGTGAACACACACAGACGTGCATGTACACACACACACACACACACACACACACACATTCTTACGTATGTACCTACGCACGCACACACTTTCAACACTCCCAATTTCACAAACCCACTCATATTCTTATATTCCTGTTCACACAAAAAGATAATGCATTAGAATTCATACGACAACAACACAGATTATGACTGTGAATTCTTAGTGTGCTGACAGTGCTGACTACTAGGAATCAGCAAGGACCACATTTTAAACAACTGTCGGTTGTATGGGAAATAATGGTCAACAGAAAAACTACTTGACTTGGACTGTTGGATGCAGCCAACAACACTTAACATATTGCCAAGCAATATAGATCCAGCACGAGCGAGAAAGAGTGTTTTTGTGTTTTATTCCAATGTGAATCTGTGTGTTTTAGTGTTTGTGTGCGTCTGTATGCGTGTCTGTATGTGGTGACACAGTGAGAAACACAGAGCATAAATCTCTCCAATGACGCTGCCAGTTCTGAAATGACACAGTCGCAAAAAACTCCAACTTCCCAAAACATCGATCCTACCTTCTAATTCCCTGCTCTATCGGTGCAGCGGGAGCCCATTCTGGAACACCACAGGGAGTGGGAATATTAGACAGGAGAATGCGAAGGAGAGAGAGAGAGAGAGCTCAGCATTCAACACCATAGTGCCCACGAAGCTCATCACTAAGCTAAAGACCCTGGGACTAAACACCTCCCTCTGCAACTGGATCCTGGACTTCCTGATGGGCCGCCCCCAGGTGGTAAGGGATAGGTAACAACACATCTGCCACGCCGATCCTTAACACTGGGGCCCCTCAAGGGTGTGTACTTAGTTCCCTCCTCTATTCCCTGCTCACCCACGACTGCGTGGCCAAACACGACTCCAACACCATCATTAAGTTTGCTGACGACACAACAGTGGTAGGACTGATCACTGACAATGATGAGACAGCCTATGAGGAGGAGGTCAGAGACCTGACAGTGTGGTGCCAGGACAACAACCTCTCCCTCAATGTGATCAAGACAAAGGAGCTGATCGTGGACTACAGGAAAAGGTGGGCCGAACAGGCCCCCATTCACATCTACGGGGCTGTAGTGGATCGAGTCGAGAGTTTCATGTTCCTTGGTATCCACATCACCAACAAACTATCATGGTCCAAACACACCATGACAGTCGGGCACCAAAATCTTTTCCCCCTCAGGAGACTGAAAAGATTTGGCATGGGTCCTCAAAAGATATACAGCTGCACCATCGAGAGCATCCTGACCGGTTGCATCACCACCTGGTATGGCAACTGCTCAGCATCTGACCATAAGACGCTACAGAGGGTAGTGCGTACGGCCCAGTACATCACTGTGGCCAAGCTTCCTGCCGTCCAGGACCTATATACTAGGCGGTGTCAGAGGAAAGCCCATAAAATTGTCAGGACTCCTGTCACCCAAGTTCTCTGCTACCGCAAGGAAAGCTTGTACCGGAGCGCCAAGTCTCGGACCAAAAGGCTCCTCAACAGTTTCTACCTCCAAGCCATAAGACTGCTGAACAATTAATCAAATGGCCACTGGACATTTACATTGACCACTCCCTCCATTTCTTTTGTACTCTGCTGCTACTCGCTGTTTATTATCTATGCATAGTCACATCACCCCTACCTACATGTACAAATTACCTCAACTAACCTGTACCCCCACACACTGACTCGGTACCGGTACCCTCTGTATATAGTCTCGTTATTGTGTTACTTTTTATTATTTTTTTACTTTAGTTTATTTGGTAAATATTTGATTAACTCTTCTTGAACTGCACTGTTGGTTAGGGGCTTGTAAGTAAGCATTTCACGGTAAGGTCTGCACTTGTTGTATTCAGCATTTCACGGTAAGGTCTGCACTTGTTGTATTCAGCATTTCACGGTAAGGTCTGCACTTGTTGTATTCAGCATTTCACGGTAAGGTCTGCACTTGTTGTATTCAGCATTTCACGGTAAGGTCTGCACTTGTTGTATTCAGCATTTCACGGTAAGGTCTGCACTTGTTGTATTCAGTATTTCACGGTAAGGTCTGCTCTTGTTGTATTCAGCATTTCACGGTAAGGTCTGCACTTGTTGTATTCAGCATTTCACGGTAAGGTCTGCTCTTGTTGTATTCAGCATTTCACGGTAAGGTCTGCACTTGTTGTATTCAGCATTTCACGGTAAGGTCTGCACTTGTTGTATTCAGCATTTCACGGTAAGGTCTGCACTTGTTGTATTCAGCATTTCACGGTAAGGTCTGCACTTGTTGTATTCAGCATTTCACGGTAAGGTCTGCACTTGTTGTATTCAGCATTTCACGGTAAGGTCTGCACTTGTTGTATTCGGCGCATGTGACAAACAACGTTTGATTTGATTTGAGAGAGAGAGAAAGGAAAATAGAGAGGGGGAGAGAGAGGGATCAGAATGGTTACTGGAGGCAACCCTAGAGTGTGTATAACACTAGACTGTGTTGATACTGGCACAGCTATGGTTTGTTTTTCCTGGACTCAGGAGCACAGCAGTGGGCGTGTGCATAATGCAGAGGAGTACAATAGTAACGCACTATGCTGACTGGTGCAGAACACAACAACACTATGAGGAGTACAATAGTAACGCACTATGCTGACTGGTGCAGAACACAACAACACTATGACAAAGCTGTTCTCTGAGCCAGAGGAGTACAATAGTAACGCACTATGCTGACTGGTGCAGAACACAACAACACTATGACAAAGCTGTTCTCTGAGCCAGAGGAGTACTATAGTAACGCACTATGCTGACTGGTGCAGAACACAACAACACTATGACAAAGCTGTTCTCTGAGCCAGAGGAGTACTATAGTAACGCACTATGCTGACTGGTGCAGAACACAACAACACTATGACAAAGCTGTTCTCTGAGCCAGAGGAGTACAATAGTAACGCACTATGCTGACTGGTGCAGAACACAACAACACTATGACAAAGCTGTTCTCTGAGCCAGAGGAGTACAATAGTAACGCACTATGCTGACTGGTGCAGAACACAACAACACTATGACAAAGCTGTTCTCTGAGCCAGAGGAGTACTATAGTAACGCACTATGCTGACTGGTGCAGAACACAACAACACTATGACAAAGCTGTTCTCTGAGCCAGAGGAGTACAATAGTAACGCACTATGCTGACTGGTGCAGAACACAACAACACTATGACAAAGCTGTTCTCTGAGCCAGAGGAGTACAATAGTAACGCACTATGCTGACTGGTGCAGAACATAACAACACTATGACAAAGCTGTTCTCTGAGCCAGAGGAGTACAATAGTAACGCACTATGCTGACTGGTGCAGAACACAACAACACTATGACAAAGCTGTTCTCTGAGCCAGAGGAGTACTATAGTAACGCACTATGCTGACTGGTGCAGAACACAACAACACTATGACAAAGCTGTTCTCTGAGCCAGAGGAGTACAATAGTAACGCACTATGCTGACTGGTGCAGAACACAACAACACTATGACAAAGTTGTTCTCTGAGCCAGAGGAGTACTATAGTAACGCACTATGCTGACTGGTGCAGAACACAACAACACTATGAGGAGTACTATAGTAACGCACTATGCTGATTGGTGCAGAACACAACAACACTATGACAAAGCTGTTCTCTGAGCCAGAGGAGTACTATAGTAACGCACTATGCTGACTGGTGCAGAACACAACAACACTATGACAAAGCTGTTCTCTGAGCCAGAGGAGTACTATAGTAACGCACTATGCTGACTGGTGCAGAACACAACAACACTATGACAAAGCTGTTCTCTGAGCCAGAGGAGTACTATAGTAACGCACTATGCTGACTGGTGCAGAACACAACAACACTATGACAAAGCTGTTCTCTGAGCCAGAGGAGTACTATAGTAACTATGAATTAGTCACTTTTCCATTTTTAGCAGACCCTTTCATCCAAAGCGACTTATAGGCATTTTACATAGAGGTGGTCCCGGGAATCAAACCCACTATCCTGGAGTTGCAAGCGCCATACTACAAAGGGCCATAACTCCCTATAGTAACACCCTGACCAAGACCATGTCGTTCGAAAAGTTGCTTCTCCATCACCTGAAGCTCACTAGCACAAGATGACTTATTGGGAGAAGCAAAAACAGTGATACAGGATCTGCGTTATTCATTGTGGTCTAAAAAGCCAAACTGATCCAATTACTGTAGATCACAGAGAGCTACCTCTGAACCGCTGCAATGCAGAGAAGGACATTCCTTCTACGAGAGAGAGAATGAGTACAGAAGGAAAGAGAGAGAAGTATGTAAGAGAGGAGGAAGAGGAGAATGAAAGGAAGAGGGAGGGAGAGGGAGATTGGCAGCTGAGCATGGCGGACACAGAGACACACACACACACACACACACACACACAATAACTCACAGCTAATAGCATTCCAGAGGAATGACATAGGCTAGGTTAACAGGGTAGGAGCCTGAGGTGTTGAAATTGTACTCTTCTTTTCTCCCCTGTTTTTTTCTTGTCACCCTCCCTTCTTCCATCCATCTCTCCCTCCGCCACTCACCCCAGCAATTCTTATGTTTTCAGAGAGTCAAAGTCTCACCGGGGCATTTATTTTCAGCACGTTTTAACAGTGTCCAGCTGACAGGAGTTGATTGGGGCAGCGCGTGTGTGTGTTTTGGGGGTGGACAGGCCGAGCATAGGTGGTATGAGAGACGGAGAAACAAGATGGAGGGAGGAGCCTTAAGTTTAGAGGTGGGGGTAGTTATGAATAAGGATTGGGGGATTGAGTGCTGAGTGAATCGGGGTAGCGTGTGCATTTGTGTGTGTGTGGTTTTGGGGATATACGGACCTATATGACCCTAGCCAAGCTTTGGCATGAACCTTGTGTTTATTCTCCCTCCATCTATCATAGCACTCATACTGTGACAATGTGTGTGTATATGTGTGTGTCTGAGCGTATGTGTGTATATGTGTGTGTCTGCATCAGAATGTATGAGTGTTTGTGCGTGTGTTCATGTCTGCATTAGTGTGTGTGTGTGAACGTCTGCATTAGTATGTGTGTGAGGGCATAACACACTCATTCCACACTCCTTCTCGTTGTGTGTGTATACATACATCAGCACCTTCACAGGTTTCTGGACTGGGTAATTTGAGCAGTACCGGGGTCCAATGATGAATTCATCTACTGGGCTGTCTTGACCCTTTTAGGTGACGGAATGTGTTTTGGCTGTGATCAAAATGCTAAACACGGAGACTGGTGAAAGCACTCGGCTTTTAGGGACCGATATCCCCTACCATATAGGCAAGGAAGGCCCCCGGCTAAAACGTGTTGGCTTCAAAAGGCTACAATTCTGTTGCCTGGGTGGTGCTTTGTAAGGCCTTTGATCCCCACCTGGAAATCAACTGAGGTGAAAGACTGACCTATTGTACTATGGTCTGACCTTGGACTCATAACCGGTGGTATAAGTCGGGTGCATTCCAGGATGGAGCAAGAGAAGAGTCTACCTCCAATATACACACACAGCTGTGCCCCCTGCCCTGGATTCAGTTGCATAGTATTTTTTCTCTCCAAATGCTATATTGCATATCACACATCCCTTTGGCTGTGAGCACGAGAAAACACACACATAAGTACACACACACACACACACACAGATCCACTTGCGCACACAGACACACACAGCATAGACCATAGCTACTCCCACTCCACTATAATCATTTCTCCCGTTCCATGATCCCAGCTGTTTTAGTCATTGAACCTTGATTTAACTAGGCAGGTCAAGAACAAATTCTTATTTACAATGACGGCATTCACTACACTACACTCCTGAAACACAGTTGCTGCCATTAAAGGGATACTTCGGGTTTTGGGTAATGAGGCCTTTTATCTACTTCCCCAGAGTCGATTTGGATGGATTTGTGGATACCATTTTTATTTCTCCTTGTCCAGCTAAATAGCATTGTAACTTTACAGGTAGTTTTGAGAACCAATGCTATTTAGCGTTAGCGCAATAATTGAAGTCTATGGGTATCTGCTCGTATGATAGCAGATAGCACAGTGACTGGAAGTCTATGGGTATCTGCTCGTATGATAGCAGATAGCACAATAATGGAAGTCTATGGGTATCTGCTCGTATGATAGCAGATAGCACAATAATGGAAGTCTATGGGTATCTGCTCGTATGATAGCAGATAGCACAATAATGGAAGTCTATGGGTATCTGCTCATATGATAGCAGATAGCACAATAATGGAAGTCTATGGGTAACTGCTCGTATGATAGCAGATAGCACAATAATTGAAGTCTATGGGTATCTGCTCGTATGATAGCAGATAGCACAATAATGGAAGTCTATGGGTATCTGCTCGTATGATAGCAGATAGCACAATAATGGAAGTCTATGGGTATCTGCCCGTATGATAGCAGATAGCACAATAATGGAAGTCTATGGGTATCTGCTCGTATGATAGCAGATAGCACAATAATGGAAGTCTATGGGTATCTGCTCGTATGATAGCAGATAGCACAATAATGGAAGTCTATGGGTATCTGCTCGTATGATAGCAGATAGCCCAATAATGACTTCAGTTATGGGAAGCTATCTGCTATCATACGAGCAGATCACAATAATGGAAGTTGTGTGCTATCTGCTCGTATGATAGCAGATAGCACAATAATTGAAGTCTATGGGTATCTGCTCGTATGATAGCAGATAGCACAATAATGGAAGTCTATGGGTATCTGCTCGTATGATAGCAGATAGCACAATAATGGAAGTCTATGGGTATCTGCTCGTATGATAGCAGATAGCACAATAATGGAAGTCTATGGGTATCTGCTCGTATGATAGCAGATAGCACAGTGACTGGAAGTCTATGGGTATCTGCTCGTATGATAGCAGATAGCACAATAATGGAAGTCTATGGGTATCTGCTCGTATGATAGCAGATAGCACAATAATGGAAGTCTATGGGTATCTGCTCGTATGATAGCAGATAGCACAATAATGGAAGTCTATGGGTATCTGCCCGTATGATAGCAGATACCCATAGGACTTCCATTATCTGTGCTATCTGCATCATACGAAGCAGATCTACCCATGATAGAGATAGCACAATTCCATCTATGGGCTATCTGCTATCATATGATAGCAGATAGCACAATAATGGAAGTCACTGGGTATCTGCTCGTATGATAGCAGATAGCACAATAATGGAAGTCTATGGGTATCTGCTCGTATGATAGCAGATAGCACAATAATGGAGTCACAATAATGGAAGTCTGGGCTATCTGCTGTCATGATAGCAGATAGCACAATAATGGAAGTCCATATGGGTGCTATCTGCTATCATGATAGCAGATAGCACAATAATGGAAGTCTATGGGCTATCTGCTCGTATGATAGCAGATAGCACAATAATGGAAGTCCATGGGTATCTGCTCGTATGATAGCAGATAGCACAATAATGGAAGTTCCATGATAGCAGGGCTATCTGCTCGTATGATAGCAGATAGCACAATAATGGAAGTCACTGGGTATCTGCTCGTCATGATAGCAGATAGCACAATAATGGAAGTCTATGGGTATCTGCCTCGTATGATAGCAGATAGCACATAACTGGAAGTCATGGGTATCTGCTCATGATAGCAGATAGCACAATAATGGAAGTTATGGGCTATCTGCTCGTATGATAGCAGATAGCACAGTGACTGGAAGTCTATGGGTATCTGCCCGTATGATAGCAGATAGCACAATAATGGAAGTCTATGGGTATCTGCTCGTATGATAGCAGATAGCACAGTGATGGAAGTCTATGGGTATCTGCTCGTATGATAGCAGATAGCACAATAATGGAAGTCTATGGGTATCTGCTCGTATGATAGCAGATAGCACAATAATGGAAGTCTGTGGGTATCTGCTCGTATGATAGCAGATAGCACAGTGACTGGAAGTCTATGGGTATCTGCTCGTATGATAGCAGATAGCACAGTGACTGGAAGTCTATGGGTATCTGCTCGTATGATAGCAGATAGCACAATAATGGAAGTCTGTGGGTATCTGCTCGTATGATAGCAGATAGCACAATAATGGAAGTCTATGGGTATCTGCTCGTATGATAGCAGATAGCACAGTGACTGGAAGTCTATGGGTATCTGCTCGTATGATAGCAGATAGCACAATAATGGAAGTCTATGGGTATCTGCTCGTATGATAGCAGATAGCACAGTGACTGGAAGTCTATGGGTATCTGCTCGTATGATAGCAGATAGCACAATAATGGAAGTCTATGGGTATCTGCTCGTATGATAGCAGATAGCACAGTGACTGGAAGTCTATGGGTATCTGCTCGTATGATAGCAGATAGCACAGTGACTGGAAGTCTATGGGTATCTGCTCGTATGATAGCAGATAGCACAGTGACTGGAAGTCTATGGGTATCTGCTCGTATGATAGCAGATAGCACAATAATGGAAGTCTATGGGTATCTGCTCGTATGATAGCAGATAGCACAATAATGGAAGTCTATGGGTATCTGCTCGTATGATAGCAGATAGCACAATAATGGAAGTCTATGGGTATCTGCTCGTATGATAGCAGATAGCACAATAATGGAAGTCTATGGGTATCTGCTCGTATGATAGCAGATAGCACAATAATGGAAGTCTATGGGTATCTGCTCGTATGATAGCAGATAGCACAATAATGGAAGTCTGTGGGTATCTGCTCGTATGATAGCAGATAGCACAATAATGGAAGTCTATGGGTAACTGCTCGTATGATAGCAGATAGCACAATAATGGAAGTCTATGGGTAACTCAAGTTAGCAATTCCGCTAGCGCTAGTTAGCAACTTCCTTCAAACTGCACCCAGAGACATAAAAAAAGGTATCCATGAGTTCATCTGACTCTGGGGAAAATCCTGAAGTGTAAGAATCATACACCAAAATAGCTGACCCGTTGACGTAATAAAGCGCTTGAAAATGACACGATTTTAGAGTCCAGTAGACCTCCCAAACAGAACACACACAATTGGACAAACATCTCACACACACACACACAAATTCCATGTATTATAGTGAACTACATATAGGGATTAGGGTGCCATTTCAGACACAACTAGTGTCCTCACTCCCCATGAACTTTGACCCCTCTCCAAACCAAACGACCTATCCAAACAGTGGCTTGGCGGGGTTAACTGTTTGTGTTTCATTCTCTTTATTGGGCTGGTGTGGGAGACAGAGAGGAAGGAGGCTACTGTAACTGAGTCAGCACTCTCATGATCTGGCGTGTCCGCTCGCTCGGTGGGTCAACAAGGATGTGCCTAAAATGCCATGACATCAAAGTGTGCCTCGCCCTGAACTCACTCGCCCTCGTATCAGGCTAATATATGAGCTCATCACACAAGTCCAATTTATCCATTCTGTAAGTCACTTCATATCAAACGTTTCTTATTGAGAGCTCCTGATGGAGGTAAAACAAGGCTTTCATTAGCTGACATAAATGTGAAGGAAATTAAGGCAAAGACAATGTGGAGCTTGTTCAGTCTGATGTTGTTGGCTTCCTCTAACCCAAACAAGTCATTATCTTTAGAGCGAGCCGACAGCTGAGACATGAATGGGACGAAAATAAAGCTTGCTACAAAGTTCACAGCCTCTGAGCAGTGATATAATGAAGTCTATGGGTATCTGCTATGCGTTCCATTGTGACATACAGTACTCAATATCAGCCAATCAAATGAGGTTAATAAATATGTAATAATGGGCCTTTCGGCCAACAGGGTTAATGCGCTTATAATTATTTTTTATTTATTTAACCTTTATTTACAGTGGGGCAAAAAAGTATTTAGTCAGCCACCAATTGTGCAAGTTCTCCCAATTAAAATATGAGAGAGGCCTGTAATTTATCGTAGGTACACTTCAACTATGACAGACAAAATGCGATTTTTTTCCCCCAGAAAATCACATTGTAGGATTTTTAATTTATTCATTTGCAAATTATGGTGGAAAATAAGTATTTGGTCACCTACAAACAAGCAAGATTTCTGGCTCTCACAGACCTGTAACTTCTTCTTTAAGAGGCTCCTCTGTCCTCCACTCGTTACCTGTATTAATGGCACCTGTTTGAACTTGTTATCAGTATAAAAGACACCTGTCCACAACCTCACAGTCACACTCCAAACTCCACTATGGCCAAGACCAAAGAGCTGTCAAAGGACACCAGAAACAAAATTGTAGACCTGCACCAGGCTGGGAAGACTGAATCTGCAATAGGTAAGCAGCTTGGTTTGAAGAAATCAACTGTGGGAGCAATTATTAGGAAATGAAAGACATACAAGACCACTGATAATCTCCCTCGATCTGGGGCTCCATGCAAGATCTCACCCCGTGGGGTCAAAATGATCACAAGAACGGTGAGCAAAAATCCCAGAACCACATGGGGGGACCTAGTGAATGACCTGCAGAGAGCTGGGACCAAAGTAACAAAGCCTACCATCAGTAACACACTACGCTGCCAGGGACTCAAATCCTGCAGTGCCAGACGTGTCCCCCTGCTTAAGCCAGTACATGTCCAGGCCCGTCTGAAGTTTGCTAGAGAGCATTTGGATGATCCAGAAGAAGATTGGGAGAATGTCATATGGTCAGATAAAACCAAAATATAACTTTTTGGTAAAAACTCAACTCGTTGACTCTGATAGGATAGCACAAATGGAAGTCTATGGGTAACTCGTATGATAGCAGATAGCACAATAATTTGGAGGATAAAGAATGCTGAGTTGCATCCAAAGAACACCATACCTACTGTGAAGCATTGGGGTGGAAACATCATGCTTTGGGGCTGTCTTTCTGCAAAGGGACCAGGACGACTGATCCGTGTAGAGGAAAGAATGAATGGGGCAATGTATCGTGAGATTTTGAGTGAAAACCTCCTTCCATCAGCAAGGGCATTGAAGATGAAATGTGGCTGGGTCTTTCAGCATGACAATGATCCCAAACACACCGCCCGGGCAACGAAGGAGTGGCTTCGTAAGAAGCATTAAGGTCCTATATGGCCTAGCCAGTCTCCTGATCTCAACCCCATAGAAAATCTTTGGAGGGAGTTGAAAGTCCGTGTTGCCCAGCAACAGCCCCAAAACATCACTGCTCTAGAGGAGATCTGCATGGAGGAATGGGCCAAAATACCAGCAACAGTGTGTGAAAACCTTGTGAAGACTTACAGAAAACGTTTGACTTCTGTCATTGCCAACAAAGGGTATATAAAAAAGTATTGAGATAAACTTTTGTTATTGACCAAATACTTATTTTCTCCCATAATTTGCAAATAAATTCATAAAAAATCCTACAATGTGATTTTTTTTTCTCATTTTGTCTGTCATAGTTGAAGTGTACCTATGATGAAAATTACAGGCCTCTCTCATCTTTTTAAGTGGGAGAACTTGCACAATTGGTGGCTGACTAAATACTTTTTTGCACCACTGTAAAAATGGTGTCCTTTGTGATCTCTAAGTCGCTCTCTCTCTTTCACCTCCCGGAGTACCTGGCCCGAGACCATGCCTCAGGACCACTTCGCCTGACGACTCCCGGCTGTCCCCGTAACCAGTCCACCTGATCGTGCTGCTGATCCAGTTGCTGCTGATCCAGTTTCTGCTGTTCTATGTTCTGCCTCCCCCACTCGGCTATGAAAAGCCTACTTACATTTACTCCTGAGGTGCTAACCTGTTGCACCTTCTACAACCACTGTGATTATTATTTTACCCTGCTGGTCATCTATCTATCTTAATGAACCATCTGGCCTTAATGACCATGTACTCTTATAATCTCCCCCCGGCACAGCCAGAAGAGGACTGGCCACCCCTCAGAGCCAGGTTCCTCTCTAGGTTTCTTCCTAGGTTCCTGTCTTTCTGGGGAGTTTTTCGTAGTCACCCCTCAGAGCCTGGTTCCTCTCTAGGTTTCTTCCTACGTTCCTGTCTTTCTAGGGAGTGTTTCCTAGCCACTGTGCTTCTACATCTGAATTGCTTGCCTTTTGGGGGTTTTAGGCTTGGTTTCTGTACAGCACTTTGTGATATCAGCTGATGTAAAAAGTGCTTTATAAATACATTTGATTGATTTAACTCTACTCAACTCTATTGGCCTATTCGGACCGAGGTAGTCAGTTATCTTTAGCAAGAGCAGCTGTGCCATGAGAAAACTGTACATGGGACTTGAATAAGTGGGAGTTAACAGCTGACACATGAATGAGACATGAATAAGTTCAACTCAACAGGCCTGTTGGGACCTAGGGGTTAATAGAGCTAGTCAGACAAAGCAGCAAGTCCAGCTAATATTAGCAAATTGTTCTCTGTAGTCTGTTCTTTGTTTCACTACTCCAAGGTTCTTCCAATGTTCTGTTTTAGTCTATTAAGCATAAATAAGAAAGAATGTCACTTTTAGTCCACACCTGTTGTTTATGAGGCATGTGACAAATGAAATGAAAGGTGATTACCGGCAGAAGTAAACTGTATCTGCGCTATCATCTTTTTCCGTTTGTGACGTTACCACAGACAGTCATAGAATGCTGTCTGTCCACATTCTCTCTTTCCCCCTGCATCTCTCTCTCTGACATCTATCTGTCACCTTGGTGGCATCTGATGCATCCAAACAAAACAAGAAAAAACACATTTCAGAAAGAACTTTGTCAATCAGTTGTGACGTTTCCAATCCCGTTTCAAATCCCGCAGCCAGAACCCAGACAAATCCCGCAGCCAGGACCCAGACAAATCCCGCAGCCAGGACCCAGACAAATCCCGCAGCCAGGACCCAGACAAATCCCGCAGCCAGGACCCAGACAAATCCCGCAGCCAGGACCCAGACAAATCCCGCAGCCAGGACCCAGACAAATCCCGCAGCCAGGACCCAGACAAATCCCGCAGCCAGGACCCAGACAAATCCCGCAGCCAGGACCCAGACAAATCCCGCAGCCAGGACCCAGTCAAATCCCGCAGCCAGGACCCAGACAAATCCCGCAGCCAGGACCCAGACAAATCCCGCAGCCAGGACCCAGACAAATCCCGCAGCCAGAACCCAGACAAATCCCGCAGCCAGGACCCAGACAAATCCCGCAGCCAGGACCCAGTCAAATCCCGCAGCCAGGACCCAGACAAATCCCGCAGTCAGATCCCAGACAAATCCCGCAGCCAGGACCCAGTCAAATCCCGCAGCCAGGACCCAGACAAATCCCGCAGCCAGGACCCAGACAAATCCCGCAGCCAGATCCCAGACAAATCCCGCAGCCAGAACCCAGTCAAATCCCGCAGCCAGGACCCAGTCAAATCCCGCAGCCAGGACCCAGTCAAATCCCGCAGCCAGGACCCAGACAAATCCCGCAGTCAGATCCCAGACAAATCCCGCAGCCAGGACCCAGACAAATCCCGCAGCCAGGACCCAGACAAATCCCGCAGCCAGGACCCAGACAAATCCCGCAGCCAGAACCCAGACAAATCCCGCAGCCAGGACCCAGTCAAATCCCGCAGCCAGGACCCAGACAAATCCCGCAGTCAGATCCCAGACAAATCCCGCAGCCAGGACCCAGACAAATCCCGCAGCCAGGACCCAGACAAATCCCGCAGCCAGGACCCAGACAAATCCCGCAGCCAGGACCCAGACAAATCCCGCAGCCAGGACCCAGACAAATCCCGCAGCCAGGACCCAGACAAATCCCGCAGCCAGGACCCAGACAAATCCCGCAGCCAGGACCCAGACAAATCCCGCAGCCAGGACCCAGTCAAATCCCGCAGCCAGGACCCAGACAAATCCCGCAGCCAGGACCCAGACAAATCCCGCAGCCAGGACCCAGACAAATCCCGCAGCCAGAACCCAGACAAATCCCGCAGCCAGGACCCAGACAAATCCCGCAGCCAGGACCCAGACAAATCCCGCAGCCAGGACCCAGACAAATCCCGCAGCCAGGACCCAGACAAATCCCGCAGCCAGGACCCAGACAAATCCCGCAGCCAGGACCCAGACAAATCCCGCAGCCAGGACCCAGACAAATCCCGCAGCCAGGACCCAGACAAATCCCGCAGCCAGGACCCAGACAAATCCCGCAGCCAGGACCCAGTCAAATCCCGCAGCCAGGACCCAGACAAATCCCGCAGCCAGGACCCAGACAAATCCCGCAGCCAGGACCCAGACAAATCCCGCAGCCAGAACCCAGACAAATCCCGCAGCCAGGACCCAGACAAATCCCGCAGCCAGGACCCAGTCAAATCCCGCAGCCAGGACCCAGACAAATCCCGCAGTCAGATCCCAGACAAATCCCGCAGCCAGGACCCAGTCAAATCCCGCAGCCAGGACCCAGACAAATCCCGCAGCCAGGACCCAGACAAATCCCGCAGCCAGATCCCAGACAAATCCCGCAGCCAGAACCCAGTCAAATCCCGCAGCCAGGACCCAGTCAAATCCCGCAGCCAGGACCCAGTCAAATCCCGCAGCCAGGACCCAGACAAATCCCGCAGTCAGATCCCAGACAAATCCCGCAGCCAGGACCCAGACAAATCCCGCAGCCAGGACCCAGACAAATCCCGCAGCCAGGACCCAGACAAATCCCGCAGCCAGAACCCAGACAAATCCCGCAGCCAGGACCCAGTCAAATCCCGCAGCCAGGACCCAGACAAATCCCGCAGTCAGATCCCAGACAAATCCCGCAGCCAGGACCCAGACAAATCCCGCAGCCAGGACCCAGACAAATCCCGCAGCCAGGACCCAGACAAATCCCGCAGCCAGGACCCAGACAAATCCCGCAGCCAGGACCCAGACAAATCCCGCAGCCAGGACCCAGACAAATCCCGCAGCCAGGACCCAGACAAATCCCGCAGCCAGGACCCAGACAAATCCCGCAGCCAGGACCCAGTCAAATCCCGCAGCCAGGACCCAGACAAATCCCAGCCAGGACCCAGACAAATCCCGCAGCCAGGACCCAGACAAATCCCGCAGCCAGAACCCAGACAAATCCCGCAGCCAGGACCCAGACAAATCCCGCAGCCAGGACCCAGTCAAATCCCGCAGCCAGGACCCAGACAAATCCCGCAGTCAGATCCCAGACAAATCCCGCAGCCAGGACCCAGTCAAATCCCGCAGCCAGGACCCAGACAAATCCCGCAGCCAGGACCCAGACAAATCCCGCAGCCAGATCCCAGACAAATCCCGCAGCCAGAACCCAGTCAAATCCCGCAGCCAGGACCCAGTCAAATCCCGCAGCCAGGACCCAGACAAATCCCCTGCAGCCAGAACCCAGACAAATCCCGCAGCCAGAACCCAGACAAATCCCGCAGCCAGAACCCAGACAAATCCCGCAGCCAGAACCCAGACAAATCCCGCAGTCAGAACCCAGACAAATCCCGCAGCCAGAACCCAGACAAATCCCGCAGCCAGATCCCAGACAAATCCCGCAGCCAGGACCCAGACAAATCCCGCAGTCAGATCCCAGACAAATCCCGCAGCCAGAACCCAGACAAATCCCGCAGCCAGGACCCAGACAAATCCCGCAGCCAGATCCCAGGCTCTTCTAATCAAATCACTAAGGTTTCCTGGATACTGCAGTTGCAGATAGACATGCTTTATCAAGTGTGGACCTATGTGATCATGGTTTCAGTCAAGTTTGGCTCATTTTTCTTTTCTGGTTTTCTGAGGAAAAAAAACTTTGAGGCATGACAAGGTGAAAAGTGCATAGTTTCTAGGCCTCTCTACACTACAATAGCAGGTTACCACAATGGTTGAAGAATGACAAATCATGTCTGTGACTTCATGGGGTCATTGCGTCCAGCTCATTTGTGTCTTTCTGGCTGGTAGTACAGGTATACAGTATATATGCAGACCAAATAATAAAATAAAACAACTTCCTGCTTTTACCTTTGGGAACAGGTATACTCAATATGGCGGCCAGTCCACCCATCACGGAACGTACAATCTATTCTAGTCATTCTATTTCTATGAGTTTAGACATGGTATAAAGTATGAAGTAAGTATAAAGTAAGCCTAGACCTAGCAACAGTATAATCACAGTCACATTCAGAGCAGCACACACATGCACACCACATCCCCATAAGATTGCCATTCAGTCCAACAGGAGAACCGAACTAGATAAGTTTAGAGATGACACCGTTCTCATATGTCTTAAGCCTTTAATGACATGGCTCCAATTATATCTATAGTTTCCTTATTTTAGGATGTGCAAATTGTTTATCAAGTGCTGTAAGTCAGCCATTTATCCCCCAGGTAGGAACTCCAGGGTGTATTCATTAGTTCACACAGTAGGGAAATGTTGTGCTACAGAAAACATGTCGCACAGAAAATGTGAGGTTCATATTGGACAAGATCAGCCCACTCAATTCAGTTTGGTTCTTAGTGAATCCACCCCATATGTATGTCTGAGGTTTATACCCCAGGTATACTTTAGAATAACACTAAGTACTGTAACAGCTGTCTCCTATCTCTCTCATCCACCTCTGGTTTATGTCTGAGGTTCATACCCCAGGTATACTTTAGAATAACACTAAGTACTGTAACAGCTGTCTCCTATCTCTCTCATCCACCTCTGGTTTATGTCTGAGGTTCATACCCCAGGTATACTTTAGAATAACACTAAGTACTGTAACAGCTGTCTCCTATCTCTCCCATCCACCTCTGACTCTGTATCCTGTCGTTAGGATACTGATTATCTACCTACCTCGTCTATGTGATGTGGGTTCCCCCCTAATCAAACTCCTACAGACAGACATGGTCGTACCCATAACATGTATTAAATGAGCCATGTTTAATGAAAGCAGGTAACAGCAGGGTGAGTGTGTGAACTGTACACACCAGTAAAAATGTAACATTTACCGACAATGTGTGTGTGAGCGCTCATCTCTTAAAATGTGTGTTTGTGTGTGATTGTGAGCTCACCGCTTGAAAGAACATATGTGTGTGTGCTCAATGCTTGGACATATGTGTGTGTGCTCAATGCTTGGACATGTGTGTGTGTGCTCAATGCTTGGACATGTGTGTGTGTGCTCAATGCTTGGACATGTGTGTGTGTGCTCAATGCTTGGACATGTGTGTGTGTGCTCAATGCTTGGACATGTGTGTGTGTGCTCAATGCTTGGACATGTGTGTGTGCTCAATGCTTGGACATGTGTGTGTGTGTGCTCAATGCTTGGACATGTGTGTGTGTGCTCAATGCTTGGACATGTGTGTGTGTGCTCAATGCTTGAACATGTGTGTGTGTGCTCAATGCTTGGACATGTGTGTGTTCTCTGCTCACTTCCGTATGTGTGTTATGCTCCTCTAAGGCCATGCCACACACTCCACTCCACAGTGTGTTGACATTATGACTGGGTAAGCTTTTCCAGGTATAATTACAAAGCCCAAAATCTGTACTCACCTCTAACTAATGACAACGGGGAGGTTTAGTCCTTCACTCTACTGTCCTCCCTGGCACTGTCCTGTATACCCTGTCACTATACTGTCTCCCATGTTACCGTCCTATAAACAGAGCTACGCTAATACTCTTTACTGCCTTTATTAGAGCCAACTCCTAAAATAGATGTCTGTGAGCGGAGCTCTGCGCTAACACAAGCTATGCAAGCAGCTGGTTTTGATCAAGGAGTGGGGAGAAGCAAGGACATAGGATCAGCCTACGTATGCATACCTTATGTTAGTTGATTTAACCTTTAATTAACTAGATCACATTCTTATTTACAAAGACGGCCTACCAAAAGGCAAAATACCTCCTACAGGGACGGGAGCTGGGATTAAATCAAATAAATAAAAATAACATAAACATCGGACACAACACACGTCACGACAGGAGAGACAACACTACATAAACAGAGACGTAAAGAAAACAACATAGCAAGGCAGCAACACATGACAACACAGCATGGTAGCAACACAACATGGTAGCAGCACAAAACATGGTACAAACATTAACATTATTGGACATTATAACATCACAAAGGGCAAGAAGGTAGAGACAATAATACATCACGCAAAGCAGCCACAACTGTCAGTAAGAGTGTCCATGATTGAGTCTTTGAATGAAGAGATTGAGATAAAACTGTCCAGTTTGAGTGTTTGTTGCAGCTCGTTCGAGTTGCTAGCTGCAGCGAACTGAAAAGACAAGTGACCCAGGGATGAATGTGCTTTGGGGACCTTTAACAGAATGTGACTGGCAGAACAGGTGTTGTATGTGGAGGATGAGGGCTGCAGTAGATGTCTAAGACAGTGGCCCATACATGCTCATTAAAGAGTTTGGCAGGACCGGCACAGTTTGGGAGGTCTACTTGGCACACAGTCTCTCTCTTTTCTACTTTAGATCCATCTGTGGCTCCTCTCTTCTATGGTTCTTAAACAGCAGGCAGCACAATACACAGTGTGTGTGTGTCCTCAGGGCTCAGCAGAGAGATAAATAGAGAGGGAGAGAAAGAGAGACACACTTCCCCCACACATATACTTTTATTAGTGTCTTTAAAATTAACACCTGCTACCAGGCTGCCAGTCCCCCCCAACCAACAACTGATCTGAGTGCAGTTCCTATAAATATGATGAGATAATGGAATAGCGTTAACCCAGTTTCCCCCACAAACACAGAGCAGTGAAACGCTGATCTGAGAGCAGTTCCTACCACAGTGATGAGATAATGGAATAGAGCTAACCCAGAACATTGAAATTTCAATTACCACTGTGACATCTCCATTACACAGATTACAACGCATTGGGAATCAAGGCCTCCGAAGCAACCAAAGGACAGATTGCCCCGTTAAGTCTATCAAAAGTGTGCGAGTTTGAGCAATAAAAGCCACTCGGGAGCCATGACCAATATGACCAACATATATTGTCCTGCTAATAGCCCATCCTAGAAGCGTTGTTTGCAGAATTCACAGCCTGAACGCTTGTGAAAAACAGGGTTAATAATAATAATACATTTTCCCCCTTCCACTTGTTAAAGGTTCCAATTGATAACCTAACAAAGTAATACATTTGACCATACAATTCTCCCCCTACCCTCCTTCTTAGCAAGAATCTATTGTCCTGCTAATAGCCCATAATGGCGCTGTACAACATGACCGGTCGGCAGTATGCTACAGTACTACAGTAAGAACAAAATAATCCTGACATTTCCACACCCTAATTACAGTCCTAACCCTGGAACGGGTAGCACCATAGAAATAAACTGGGTGTCACGCCCATGTGAAAATCATTATTGGACACCCCTTTTCTATAGTGAACAGGTTTCACAAGCTTTCCACGTGCTAATTAACAATCATTTTAAATGTAAAGATAGGCTCTCGTGGAATAACCGTTTATGTGCACCACTCGAAATGGACGTGCAAGCGCACAACCTTTCTGTTGCTGATGAAAATCGCCGAAATGTGGGAAAGAAACATTAAAAACAAACCTAAAAGAATGGAAAGACAGGCACAGGAAGATCTTACGGGATGCGGGAAAACCCTATACAAATCGTAAGGGTCAAGAAAAAACTCAAGAGGTATGTAGAAGATCCGTATATCAAACAATCAAGCTAGCTAGCTATAGAGTACAGCAACTAACATGTATGGTCTGGGTTGTCTAATTTGTAACTATAGAGAAAACATATTAGCTAAAGTTCGTTGGCTACTAACTTATACATTATCGTTACAAATGTTATTGCTAGATTATAGAAGAAACATAGCTAGCTACTTTTTCTCCATCCACCGGATGATTTGACATGGCTACAGTAGCTAGCTAGTTATATGTAACGGTACACTGTATCCCGCAGGGATTGCACACCGAGGGTCCATTGAGGTGGCAAGCTGCATATTGAAGTGGGTGAAGACAAAATTAACGCCACTCACCAAACCAGAGGTGCGCAAGTTGATCATCTTCAGTGACAGATGCTGTGGGCAGAATAACAACTGGCAGATGCTCAATCTGATGTCGATGCTCGTCTCTATGGGTTACTTTACACAAGTTGAGCAGAAGTTCATGGTCTCTGGTCATTCTTTTCTTCCTTGTGATCGATCTTTTGCCACCATCGAGAAGAGGCGCAAGGTGTCAGTCCTTCATACACCTGATGATGTTTCAAAGATGATACTTGAAGCACAACCAGCAAAACCATTCAAGGTGATGAGGATGCAATGTGAAGACTTCAGGCACCTCCCAGATTCTGTCCTCAAGCGACCAGCTGGACTACAGATCACCTCCGTGAGGTGGTTAAAAGTCACAGGTATTGAACAGAGAATAGTTTACTAACATCCCATCAACATGCAACATGTTGTTCTAACAATAAAATATCCTAATGCTTGACTGTGAAAGTTGTTTATTGATGTCAGGAAGTTAAACTGTTTCTGTTCTAATTTCAGTTGAGGATCCTTGGAATCTGTACGCCAGACAGAGCCACAGTCTATTTGAGGGATGGAAATCGTGGCTGATCTCCAAACCAAATCAAGGAGCTACACCTCAACCTCCCTATTTTGCAAGCCACTACCCTAGAGCATATGAGAGTCCTCTGCCCATCAAAAAAACAAGTACCAAGATCTGATGAACATGTTCAACTACTTGCCAGCTGTTGCACGCTCTTTTTATGAATCACTGCAGAGTGAATCATTTGTTGTTAAACCAAGCTACATAATTAACTGTTTTTTCTGTGAGTTTATGATCCCCTGAACCTGTATAGTATGTTGAATCTGAATACATTTCAGAAGACATGTCACCCCTATTGTAGGAAATTACATGTATAGTAGGTGTTTTCTATGTGAATCAATTTGTGTATGATTTCAACCAGCACAATATATTGAATTCATTTAATTTTAAGATGTTGTTCCTAGTGTAGAAAATGTTATGTACAATGTGTTCTGTTGATAATTATTTTGTGTGTGTGATCATTTGAACCTTTTTTAATCTGAATGAATTAAAAACAAATAAGTCATCACATACAGTATGTGAGTATTCATTTGATCTTGATTCCCTTCTTTTATTCATTACAATATACAGTACGTCTCTCTGTCACCACATTTAGCATGAACTCTAAGCAGTTAATACTTATTTACTGCTGTCACCTCAGTACAGAAGGAGATTTCTCAAATCAAATCAAATTGTATTTGTCACATACACATGGTTAGCAGATGTTAATGCGAGTGTAGCGAAATGCTTGTGCTTCTAGTTCCGACAATGCAGTAATAACCAACAAGTAATCTAACTAACAATTCCAAAACTACTACCTTATAGACACAAGTGTAAGGGGATAAAGAATATGTACATAATAGATATCTGAATGAGTGATGGTACAGAGCAGCATAGGCAAGATACAGTAGCTGATATCGAGTACAGTATATACATATGAGATGAGTATGTAAACAAAGTGGCATAGTTAAAGTGGCTAGTGATACATGTATTACATAAGGATACAGTCGATGATATAGAGTCGATGATATAGAGTACAGTATATACGTATGCATATGAGATGAATAATGTAGGGTATGTAACATTATATAAGGTAGCATTGTTTAAAGTGGCTAGTGATATATTTACATCATTTCCCATCAATTCCCATTATTAAAGTGGCTGGAGTTGAGTCAGTGTCAGTGTGTTGGCAGCAGCCACTCAATGTTAGTGGTGGCTGTTTAACAGTCTGATGGCCTTGAGATAGAAGCTGTTTTTCAGTCTCTCGGTCCCAGCTTTGATGCACCTGTACTGACCTCGCCTTCTGGATGATAGCGGGGTGAACAGGCAGTGGCTCGGGTGGTTGATGTCCTTGATGATCTTTATGGCCTTCCTGTAACATCGGGTGGTGTAGGTGTCCTGGAGGGCAGGTAGTTTGCCCCCGGTGATGCGTTGTGCAGACCTCACTACCCTCTGGAGAGCCTTACGGTTGAGGGCGGAGCAGTTGCCGTACCAGGCGGTGATACAGCCCGCCAGGATGCTCTCGATTGTGCATCTGTAGAAGTTTGTGAGTGCTTTTGGTGACAAGCCGAATTTCTTCAGCCTCCTGAGGTTGAAGAGGCGCTGCTGCGCCTTCTTCACGATGCTGTCTGTGTGAGTGGACCAATTCAGTTTGTCTGTGATGTGTATGCCGAGGAACTTAAAACTTGCTACCCTCTCCACTACTGTTCCATTGATGTGGATAGGGGGGTGTTCCCTCTGCTGTTTCCTGAAGTCCACAATCATCTCCTTAGTTTTGTTGACGTTGAGTGTGAGGTTATTTTCCTGACACCACACTCCGAGGGCCCTCACCTCCTCCCTGTAGGCCGTCTCGTCGTTGTTGGTAATCAAGCCTACCACTGTTGTGTCGTCCGCAAACTTGATGATTGAGTTGGAGGCGTGCGTGGCCACGCAGTCGTGGGTGAACAGGGAGTACAGGAGAGGGCTTAGAACGCACCCTTGTGGGGCCCCAGTGTTGAGGATCAGCGGGGAGGAGATGTTGTTGCCTACCCTCACCACCTGGGGGTGGCCCGTCAGGAAGTCCAGTACCCAGTTGCACAGGGCGGGGTCGAGACCCAGGGTCTCGAGCTTGATGACGAGCTTGGAGGGTACTATGCTGTTGAATGCCGAGCTGTAGTCAATGAACAGCATTCTCACATAGGTATTCCTCTTGTCCAGATGGGTTAGGGCAGTGTGCAGTGTGGTTGAGATTGCATCGTCTGTGGACCTATTTGGGCGGTAAGCAAATTGGAGTGGGTCTAGGGTGTCAGGTAGGGTGGAGGTGATATGGTCCTTGACTAGTCTCTCAAAGCACTTCATGATGACGGAAGTGAGTGCTACGGGGCGATAGTCGTTTAGCTCAGTTACCTTAGCTTTCTTGGGAACAGGAACAATGGTGGCCCTCTTGAAGCATGTGGGAACAGCAGACTGGTATAGGGATTGATTGAATATGTCCGTAAACACACCGGCCAGCTGGTCTGCGCATGCTCTGAGGGCGCGGCTGGGGATGCCGTCTGGGCCTGCAGCCTTGCGAGGGTTAACACGTTTAAATGTCTTACTCACCTCGGCTGCAGTGAAGGAGAGGCCGCATGTTTTCGTTGCAGGCCGTGTCAGTGGCACTGTATTGTCCTCAAAGCGGGCAAAAAAGTTATTTAGTCTGCCTGGGAGCAAGACATCCTGGTCCGTGACTGGGCTGGATTTCTTCCTGTAGTCCGTGATTGACTGTAGACCCTGCCACATGCCTCTTGTGTCTGAGCCGTTGAATTGAGATTCTACTTTGTCTCTGTACTGACGCTTAGCTTGTTTGATAGCCTTGCGGAGGGAATAGCTGCACTGTTTGTATTCGGTCATGTTACCAGACACCTTGCCCTGATTAAAAGCAGTGGTTCGCGCTTTCAGTTTCACGCGAATGCTGCCATCAATGCACGGTTTCTGGTTAGGGAATGTTTTAATCGTTGCTATGGGAACGACATCTTCAACGCACATTCTAATGAACTCGCACACCGAATCAGCGTATTCGTCAATATTGTTATCTGACGCAATACGAAACATATCCCAGTCCACATGATGGAAGCAGTCTTGGAGTGTGGAGTCAGCTTGGTCGGACCAGCGTTGGACAGACCTCAGCGTGGGAGCCTCTTGTTTTAGTTTCTGTCTGTAGGCAGGGATCAACAAAATGGAGTCGTGGTCAGCTTTTCCGAAAGGGGGGGCGGGGCAGGGCCTTATATGCGTCACGGAAGTTAGAGTAACAATGATCCAAGGTCTTTCCACCCCTGGTTGCGCAATTGATATGCTGATAAAATTTAGGGAGTCTTGTTTTCAGATTAGCCTTGTTAAAATCCCCAGCTACAATGAATGCAGCCTCCGGATAAATGGTTTCCAGTTTGCAAAGAGTTAAATAAAGTTTGTTCAGAGCCATCGATGTGTCTGCTTGGGGGGGTATATACGGCTGTGATTATAATCGAAGAGAATTCTCTTGGTAGATAATGTGGTCTACATTTGATTGTGAGGAATTCTAAATCAGGTGAACAGAAGGATTTGAGTTCCTGTATGTTTCTTTCATCACACCATGTCACGTTAGCCATTAGGCATACGCCCCCGCCCCTCTTCTTACCAGAAAGATGTTTGTTTCTGTCGGTGCGATGCGTGGAGAAACCCGTTGGCTGCACCGCCTCGGATAGCGTCTTTCCAGTGAGCCATGTTTCCGTGAAGCAAAGAACGTTACAGTCTCTGATGTCCCTCTGGAATGCTACCCTTGCTCGGATTTCATCAACCTTGTTGTCAAGAGACTGGACATTGGCAAGAAGAATGCTAGGGAGTGGTGCACGGTGTGCCCGTCTCCGGAGTCTGACCAGAAGACCGCCTCGTTTCCCTCTTTTTCGGAGTCGTATTTTTTGGGTCGCTGCATGGGATCCACTCCGTTGTCCTGTTTGTAAGGCAGAACACAGGATCCGCGTCGCGAAAAACATATTCTTGGTCGTACTGATGGTGAGTTGACGCTGATCTTATATTCAGTAGTTCTTCTCGACTGTATGTAATGAAACGTAAGATGACCTGGGGTACTAATGTAAGAAATATCACGTAAAAAAACAAAAAACTGCATAGTTTCCTAGGAACGCGAAGCGAGGCGGCCATCTCTGTCGGCGCCGGAAGCTTTCTTGCCTTTAGCATGGGTTTAACGCAATTCACAACTTAATTGCTGATCATAGTGTTAAACACAAAGAGAATGGTTTTCTGGAAATTTTGTAATGTTGACCTCAGGGACCTGCATAATGGACATGCATATTGGCACTTCACATTGATCCATATTTGATATTTACAAGTTGTGCTTGTTTTGATTTAATTAATTTAATTGTATTCTATTGTTGTAGTTATTCTATGGTATGTTCACATTGAGGGCATAATTTTAAATGACTCAACTTTTAAGAAAAGTCATCAGTGCTAAAGTTGATAGACCACCTTTAAATGAACCTCCATACAAATGAATTGGCACTCCCTACATATTGCATTTAGGTTATTTACATGAAGGGCATCTGTACTTGAAAGTACTTAAAACATCATATCAGGTGTTAAAAAAGGACATCTTACAAGAGTCATGCAAAATGTCACATATACTGTTCTTCCACAAACTGAAATGACTGGAGATATACTGTTCTTCCACAAACTGAAATGACTGGAGATATACTGTTCTTCCACAAACTGAAATGACTGGAGATATACTGTTCTTCCACAAACTGAAATGACTGGAGATATACTGTTCTTCCACAAACTGAAATGACTGGAGATAACTGTTCTTCCACAAACTGAAATGACTGGAGATATACTGTTCTTCCACAAACTGAAATGACACTGGAGATATACTGTTCTTCCACAAACTGAAATGACTGGAGATATACTGTTCTTCCACAAACTGAAATGACTGGAGATATACTGTTCTTCCACAAACTGAAATGACTGGAGATATACAAACTGTGACTGGAGATGTACTTTCTTCCACAAACTGAAATGACTGGAGATATACTGTTCTTCCACAAACTGAAATCATCACTGGAGATATACTGTTCTTCCACAAACTGAAATCATCACTGGAGATGTACTGTTCTTCCACAAACTGAAATCATCACTGGAGATATACTGTTCTTCCACAAACTGAAATCATCACTGGAGATGTACTGTTCTTCCACAAACTGAAATCATCACTGGAGATATACTGTTCTTCCACAAACTGAAATCATCACTGGAGATGTACTGTTCTTCCACAAACTGAAATCATGACTGGAGATGTACTGTTCTTCCACAAACTGAAATGACTGGAGATATACTGTTCTTCCACAAACTGAAATGACTGGAGATATACTGTTCTTCCACAAACTGAAATGACTGGAGATGTACTGTTCTTCCACAAACTGACATGACTGGAGATGTACTGTTCTTCCACAAACTGAAATGACTGGAGATATACTGTTCTTCCACAAACTGACATGACTGGAGATGTACTGTTCTTCCACAAACTGAAATGACTGGAGATATACTGTTCTTCCACAAACTGACATGACTGGAGATATACTGTTCTTCCACAAACTGAAATCATCACTGGAGATATACTGTTCTTCCACAAACTGAAATGACTGGAGATATACTGTTCTTCCACAAACTGAAATGACTGGAGATATACTGTTCTTCCACAAACTGAAATCATGACTGGAGATATACTGTTCTTCCACAAACTGAAATCATCACTGGAGATGTACTGTTCTTCCACAAACTGAAATGACTGGAGATATACTGTTCTTCCACAAACTGAAATGACTGGAGATGTACTGTTCTTCCACAAACTGACATGACTGGAGATGTACTGTTCTTCCACAAACTGACATGACTGGAGATGTACTGTTCTTCCACAAACTGACATGACTGGAGATGTACTGTTCTTCCACAAACTGACTGGATGACTGGAGATGTACTGTTCTTCCACAAACTGACATGACTGGAGATATACTGTTCTTCCACAAACTGAAATCATGACTGGAGATATACTGTTCTTCCACAAACTGAAATCATCACTGGAGATATACTGTTCTTCCACAAACTGAAATGACTGGAGATATACTGTTCTTCCACAAACTGAAATCATGACTGGAGATGTACTGTTCTTCCACAAACTGAAATGACTGGAGATATACTGTTCTTCCACAAACTGAAATGACTGGAGATATACTGTTCTTCCACAAACTGAAATCATCACTGGAGATATACTGTTCTTCCACAAACTGAAATGACTGGAGATATACTGTTCTTCCACAAACTGAAATGACTGGAGATATACTGTTCTTCCACAAACTGAAATGACTGGAGATATACTGTTCTTCCACAAACTGAAATGACTGGAGATGTACTGTTCTTCCACAAACTGAAATGACTGGAGATGTACTGTTCTTCCACAAACTGAAATGACTGGAGATATACTGTTCTTCCACAAACTGAAATGACTGGAGATATACTGTTCTTCCACAAACTGAAATGACTGGAGATGTACTGTTCTTCCACAAACTGAAATGACTGGAGATATACTGTTCTTCCACAAACTGAAATGACTGGAGATATACTGTTCTTCCACAAACTGAAATCACTGGAGATATACTGTTCTTCCACAAACTGAAATCATCACTGGAGATATACTGTTCTTCCACAAACTGAAATCATCACTGGAGATATACTGTTCTTCCACAAACTGAAATCATGACTGGAGATATACTGTTCTTCCACAAACTGAAATGACTGGAGATATACTGTTCTTCCACAAACTGAAATCATCACTGGAGATATACTGTTCTTCCACAAACTGAAATGACTGGAGATGTACTGTTCTTCCACAAACTGAAATCACTGGAGATATACTGTTCTTCCACAAACTGAAATGACTGGAGATATACTGTTCTTCCACAAACTGAAATGACTGGAGATATACTGTTCTTCCACAAACTGAAATGACTGGAGATATACTGTTCTTCCACATTCCAAAAATTAAAACGGCAATAAAAAAAGTATTATTTGAAATAACAAAAAAATATGAATTGTTGTTGGAAGATATGGGTATGGTGAATTATTTGTCAACCATAAAACACCTAATGTGGTACACACAATTAATAATATAAAAATAACTGATTATCTTCAAATGGAAAAATTGTCACATATATGGTTCTTCGTCTGTAGGATTCAATTCATAAACCATGTGCCATCAAAAATCTCTTCCCAACTATTTTGCAATCTATATGGCTCTCCTCCAATAATTACATTTGGAGGATTGGATGATTCTAAATTACTATCTAAGGGTCATTTTTAGTTAGGGCAAATCTGATCTGTGAGAATATCTAAGTGGCTTTTATATAGATCTAAAATAATTGTTTGTTTAAAAAGTAACAACATTTTGGAGATGATTTTGTTTTCAAATAATTGAAAGTGAGCGATTGCAATCTGAATAAAGGGAAAAAGGCCATTCTTGAACATGAGGTGAGACATTCTTACTAATTTGTAAATAAAGCCAGTTTGTTATTTAGAAACATTTATTATTTATTTCTGTTTTTAGAGGGAGTGCCACCGTGCCAATTTTTTGGACAAGGACATCCCGGCCGGCCAAACCCTCCCCTAACCCGAACGATGCTGGGACAATTGTGAGTCGCCTCACAATGCTGGGTATTGGGCACGGGTATCGAACCAGCATCTGTAGCAATGCAATTTGCACTGCGATGCAGTGTCTTAGGCCGCTGTGTCACTCGGGAGGCCCCATCCACCAAGTTTTTAATGCTGATCAATTGCCTTGCACAAAGTATCAAACTACAGAGACGTGTTGGCAAGAGTCTATTGTCCTACTAATAGCCCATAATGGCGCTGTACAACGTGACAAGTCGGGAGTAGGATAATCCTAACATTTCCACGCCCTAATTGGAGTCTAACCAATACCAAAACGGAGATTCAGTGAAAATAAAAATCTTGTTGATTTATCAAGACCAGTCCCTATAGCAGCGTTATCTTGACCTCTGAATGCTGTCTTTTCCCCCTTCCACTTGCCTCTTCCATTCATTTTGAAAGAGTATTTTCCAGTAAACAATAATTTGTTTACCTTCATTAGCCTACTTTGTTCCAATATTTCTGTCATTCAGTGATATTCATTCCCATAGTAATTTGTTATGAATCCATATGGAAAATGACATGCGCAAGAGACAGTGGTAATATTTTTCCTTTTAGTTTCCATAATACATGGTGTCCAGGTCAGGATAACCAGAACATTTCTTTATTGAAGGCCATTGGAAAGAATATTGGCACTTATTTACTTTGATCCAAAGCTGTGAATGAGCGAGTCACTCAGCTTGATGTAGGTGCCGAGGCTATATGACTGAGTCACTCAGCTTTATGTAGGTGCCGAGGCTATATGACTGAGTCACTCAGCTTTATGTAGGTGCCGAGGCTATATGACTGAGTCACTCAGTTTTAGCTTATGATGAGTCACTCAGGTAGGTGCCGAGGCTATATGACTGAGTCACTCAGCTTTATGTAGGTGCCGAGGCTATATGACTGAGTCACTCAGCTTTATGTAGGTGCCGAGGCTATATGACTGAGTCACTCAGCTTTATGTAGGTGCCGAGGCTATATGACTGAGTCACTCAGCTTTATGTAGGTGCCGAGGCTATATGACTGAGTCACTCAGCTTTATGTAGGTGCCGAGGCTATATGACTGAGTCACTCAGCTTTATGTAGGTGCCGAGGCTATATGACTGAGTCACTCAGCTTTTATGTAGGTGCCGAGGCTATATGACTGAGTCACTCAGCTTTATGTAGGTGCCGAGGCTATATGACTGAGTCACTCAGCTTGATGTAGGTGCCGAGGCTATATGACTGAGTCACTCAGCTTTATGTAGGTGCCGAGGCTATATGACTGGTCACTCAGTTTTATGTAGGTGCCGAGGCTATATGACTGAGTCACTCAGCTTTATGTAGGTGCCGAGGCTATATGACTGAGTCACTCAGCTTTATGTAGGTGCCGAGGCTATATGACTGAGTCACTCAGCTTTATGTAGGTGCCGAGGCTATATGACTGAGTCACTCAGTTTTATGTAGGTGCAGGCTATATGACTGAGTCACTCAGCTTGATGTAGGTGCCGAGGCTATATGACTGAGTCACTCAGCTTTATGTAGGTGCCGAGGCTATATGACTGAGTCACTCAGCTTTATGTAGGTGCCGAGGCTATATGACTGAGTCACTCAGCTTTATGTAGGTGCCGAGGCTATATGACTGAGTCACTCAGCTTTATGTAGGTGCCGAGGCTATATGACTGAGTCACTCAGCTTGATGTAGGTGCCGAGGCTATATGACTGCACCATCAACTTGATTATTTAGCTGACATCACTTGCTTACATTCAGTCAACACATATATCATGGAATATAATCCAACATTTTAGTTTCTCTTAGAATAAAAACCTTAGTGTTTCACAACATGGTTAAAACAATCATGTTAAATATCATGGATGGTCAGTCCTTGCATACAAAACTGTGTCTATTAGTGTGAGAATGGTTACGTTTCTCTCCAGATCCATCCCTCAGCTTTTTTCCAAAACATAGACGGGGGCAACGATTTTGTTATTGTTTCATCTGTGGATTTGCCCTTTAAACAGCTGCATACTATCAAGATATCAAAGAGTCACCAACAAAAAGGTAAACAACAGGCCTCTAGCAAATGCAGCATATAGAACTCATTTTTTACATGTTAATTGCACTTCTCAGTAGTGCTCAAAGTATGCCATTCCATGAGCGCAGAATTTATTTTCAACTCGAATCAATGAGCCCAATCAGTCCTCCATGACAACAAATTCATAAACAACAGAGTAGGCCTGGCTAATAAATCCTTAGTTTTGGGGTTATTTTCAGAGAAAACAGTTTGGCTAATCTATACTTCCATATTTCCAAATCCTATCTACAATATCTACATATCTACAATACCGGTCAAAGTTTTAGGACACCTACTCATTCAAGGGTTTTTCTTTATTTTTACTATTTTCTACATTGTAGAATAATAGTGAATACATCACAACTATTAAATAACACATATGGAATCATGTAGTAACCAAAAAAGTGTTAAACAAATGAAAATATATTTTATTTTTGAGATTCTTCAAATAGCCATATTTTGCCTTGATGACAGCTTTGCATACTCTCAACCAGCTTCACCTGGAATGCTTTTCCAACAGTTTTGACTGTTGGAAAAGGGAGCTGCACCGAGAGAGAGAAAGACAGACACAGAGAGAGGCAGAGAGAGAGAGAAAGAGAGCAAGATCGAGACCAAAGCTGATTGTCATGATGTGCGACTCTCTCTCCTCTTCTCTCTCTATCTGACCGTGTTATGAACCTCTAGATCCTAATCAGGGTTAATACTATCCATCACAGTAGGGTCAGATGCTGTATCTCTCGAGAACTCTAGTATAATATAGTACAATAGTATCTGTTGGGATCTGCTTCTCCTCAACACTTCTTTGAGTCATCAATGACAAGCAGATGCTAGAGTGTGTTCATGTTGTTGCTTGTTTTGTTGTTTATCCCGTGGCAGTAAAGGTTGGGACTTCGGTATGGAGTACTGACCCTAAATCAGTTATTTTATTGAGCATTAGAGGGGATGGGAGACTGAAACAAAATACATCCCTCAAAGAGGTCTAACAACAACACTTTCTCAGTATGTTGAACCCGTATTTTTTTTGTGATGGGTGGACTGGCAGCCATATTGAGTGCACCCATGAGTGGACCAGTCAAATTGCAGTGTCTATGGAGGGGATTTGTCCCTTCTGGTAGTTCTATTTCTATGGTTTGGCCTATGTAAAGTATGCATTGACAGCTATCCATGGGTTTATTCTTTATAACACACTGTAGCAAAACATTATTTTTTTCCCCAGTAGAAAATAAAAACAAGCATTTCTTATTGGACGAGTCCTGGTAGTCCCTCCCTGTTACAGTCTATATTGTTCTACTTGGTGCCTAATGAACACGACCCAGATGTCCCTCTGCAAACTGACATCAACCATCTGATAATACTGTAGACAACCCGAGAGCCAAACTAGCGGCTGCAGCGATTTACTGCTCCATTCGGTACACACTGGGTTGTAAACTGCGCAGGCATCATTAAGGTTGTCTGCTAATTTTCAAAATATGACACATGGGAGCGATAAACCGGCTATAGCGACGCAACACAAACCACGTTTACTGTATGTACAGTGTGTTTTTAAATACATCTGCAACAACCCAAAACTTCCTTACATCGAAAGGTCATCTCACAACTACCAAAAACACAGTCAAATCAACAACACACACTCTGACCCTAGCCTATTCTTAATTACTTACTCAAGCAGGCACGCACGCACACGGCTACAGTATACCCCACCCTGAACACGAGATCCCAGGACTAGGAGATGTGAGCAGACTGCCAAAGAGCCAGCTTCACACACAAACACCACACGTACTCAAGCAGGCAGGAACACGGCTACAGTATACCCCACCCTGAACACACAGATCCCAGGACTAGGAGATGTAGCAGACTGGCAAAGAGCCAGCTTCACACACAAACAAACACCAGCACGTACTCAAGCAGGCACGCACACGGCTACAGTATACCCCACCCTGAACACGAGATCCCAGGACTAGGAGATGTGAGCAGACTGCCAAAGAGCCAGCTTCACACACAAACAAACACCACAGTACTCAAGCAGGCAGGCACACGGCTACAGTATACCCCACCCTGAACACGAGATCCCAGGACTAGGAGATGTGAGCAGACTGCCAAAGAGCCAGCTTCACAAGTACTCAAGTAGGCAGGCACACGGCTACAGTATACCCCACCCTGAACACGAGATCCCAGGACTAGGAGATGTGAGCAGACTGCCAAAGAGCCAGCTTCACACACAAACACCACACGTACTCAAGCAGGCAGGAACACGGCTACAGTATACCCCACCCTGAACACGAGATCCCAGGACTAGGAGATGTGAGCAGACTGCCAAAGAGCCAGCTTCACACACAAACACCACACGTACTCAAGCAGGCAGGAACACGGCTACAGTATACCCCACCCTGAACACGAGATCCCAGGACTAGGAGATGTGAGCAGACTGCCAAAGAGCCAGCTTCACACACAAACACCACACGTACTCAAGCAGGCAGGAACACGGCTACAGTATACCCCACCCTGAACACGAGATCCCAGGACTAGGAGATGTGAGCAGACTGCCAAAGAGCCAGCTTCACACACAAACACCACACGTACTCAAGCAGGCAGGAACACGGCTACAGTATACCCCACCCTGAACACGAGATCCCAGGACTAGGAGATGTGAGCAGACTGCCAAAGAGCCAGCTTCACACACAAACAAACACCACACGTACTCAAGCAGGCACGCACACGGCTACAGTATACCCCACCCTGAACACGAGATCCCAGGACTAGGAGATGTGAGCAGACTGCCAAAGAGCCAGCTTCACACACAAACACCACACGTACTCAAGCAGGCAGGCTTGAGTTAATAATGTGACTATGCATATATGATGAGCAGAGAGTAGCAGTAGCATAAATAGGGGTGGTGGGTGGCGGAACATTGTGCAGATAGCCCAGTTAGCCAATGCGCCAGAGCACTGGTTGGTCGGGCCAATTGTGTGTGTAACTGATGTGCGTGTTCGTAGCTGGTGCGTGTGTACAGTATGTGTGTGTCTGTAACTGATGTGCATGTTTATAGCTGGTGCTTGTGTACAGTATGTGTGTGTCTGTAACTGATGTGCATGTTTATAGCTGGTGCTTGTGTACAGTATGTGTGTGTGTGTCTAACTGGTGTGCGTGTTTGTAGCTGGTGCGTGTGTACAGTATGTGTGTGTCTGTAACTGATGTGCATGTTTATAGCTGGTGCTTGTGTACAGTATGTGTGTGTCTAACTGATGTGCATGTTTATAGCTGGTGCTTGTGTACAGTATGTGTGTGTGTGTGTGTGTGTGTGTGTGTGTGTGTGTGTGTGTGTGTCTGTAACTGGTGTGCATGTTTATAGCTGGTGCTTGTGTACAGTATGTGTGTGTGTGTGTGTCTAATTGGTGTGCATGTTTATAGCTGGTGCTTGTGTACAGTATGTGTGTGTGCGTGTGTGTGTGTGTGTTGTGTAACTGATGTGCATGTTTATAGCTAGTGCTTGTGTACAGTATGTGTGTGTCTGTAACTGATGTGCATGTTTATAGCTGGTGCTTGTGTACAGTATGTGTGTGTGTGTGTGTGTGTGTGTGTGTAACTGATGTGCATGTTTATAGCTGGTGCTTGTGTACAGTATGTGTGTGTGTGTCTAACTGGTGTGCGTGTTTGTAGCTGGTGCGTGTGTACAGTATGTGTGTGTCTGTAACTGATGTGCATGTTTATAGCTAGTGCTTGTGTACAGTATGTGTGTGTCTGTAACTGATGTGCATGTTTATAGCTGGTGCTTGTGTACAGTATGTGTGTGTGTGTCTAACTGGTGCGTGTGTACAGTATGTGTGTGTCTGTAACTGATGTGCATGTTTATAGCTGGTGCTTGTGTACAGTATGTGTGTGTCTGTAACTGATGTGCATGTTTATAGCTGGTGCTTGTGTACAGTATGTGTGTGTGTGTCTAACTGGTGTGCGTGTTTGTAGCTGGTGCGTGTGTACAGTATGTGTGTGTCTGTAACTGATGTGCATGTTTATAGCTGGTGCTTGTGTACAGTATGTGTGTGTGTGTCTAACTGATGTGCATGTTTATAGCTGGTGCTTGTGTACAGTATGTGTGTGTCTGTAACTGATGTGCATGTTTATAGCTGGTGCTTGTGTACAGTATGTGTGTGTGTGTCTGTAACTGATGTGCATGTTTATAGCTGGTGCTTGTGTACAGTATGTGTGTGTGTGTCTGTAACTGATGTGCATGTTTATAGCTGGTGCTTGTGTACAGTATGTGTGTGTGTGTGTGTCTGTAACTGATGTGCATGTTTATAGCTGGTGCTTGTGTACAGTATGTGTGTGTGTGTGTGTCTGTAACTGATGTGCATGTTTATAGCTGGTGCTTGTGTACAGTATGTGTGTGTGTGTCTGTAACTGATGTGCATGTTTATAGCTGGTGCTTGTGTACAGTATGTGTGTGTGTGTCTGTAACTGGTGTGCATGTTTATAGCTGGTGCTTGTGTACAGTATGTGTGTGTGTGTCTGTAACTGATGTGCATGTTTATAGCTGGTGCTTGTGTACAGTATGTGTGTGTGTGTCTGTACTGATGTGCATGTTTATAGCTGGTGCTTGTGTACAGTATGTGTGTGTCTGTAACTGATGTGCATGTTTATAGCTGGTGCTTGTGTACAGTATGTGTGTGTGTGTGTGTGTGTGTGTGTGTGTGTGTGTAACTGATGTGCATGTTTATAGCTGGTGCTTGTGTACAGTATGTGTGTGTGTGTGTGTGTGTGTGTGTGTAACTGATGTGCATGTTTATAGCTGGTGCTTGTGTACAGTATGTGTGTGTCTGTAACTGATGTGCATGTTTATAGCTGGTGCTTGTGTACAGTATGTGTGTCTGTAACTGATGTGCATGTTTATAGCTGGTGCTTGTGTACAGTATGTGTGTGTGTGTGTGTGTGTGTGTGTGTGTGTGTGTGTCTGTAACTGGTATACCCCACCCTGAGCAGGCTGTGCATGTTTATAGCTGGTGCTTGTGTACAGTATGTGTGTGTGTGTGTGTCTAACTGGTGTGCATGTTTATAGCTGGTGCTTGTGTACAGTATGTGTGTGTGCGTGTGTGTGTGTGTGTGTGTGTGTGTAACTGATGTGCATGTTTATAGCTGGTGCTTGTGTACAGTATGTGTGTGTGTGTGTGTCTGTAACTGATGTGCATGTTTATAGCTGGTGCTTGTGTACAGTATGTGTGTGTGTGTCTGTAACTGGTGTGCATGTTTATAGCTGGTGCTTGTGTACAGTATGTGTGTGTGTGTGTCTGTAACTGGTGTGTGTGTTCGTAGCTGGTGCGTGTGTACAGTATGTGTGTGTGTGTGTCTGTAACTGGTGTGCGTGTTCGTAGCTGGTGCGTGTGTACAGTATATGTGTGTGTGTGTGTGTGTGTGTGTGTAACTGGTGTGTGTGTTCGTAGCTGGTGCGTGTGTACAGTATGTGTGTGTGTGTGTGTGTAACTGGTGTGTGTGTTCGTAGCTGGTGCGTGTGTACAGTATGTGTGTGTGTGTGTGTGTCTAACTGGTGTGCGTGTTGGTAGCTGGTGCGTGTGTACAGTATGTGTGTGTGTGTGTGTGTCTAACTGGTGTGCGTGTTGGTAGCTGGTGCGTGTGTACAGTATGTGTGTGTGTGTGTGTGTGTGTGTCTGTAACTGGTGTGCGTGTTCGTAGCTGGTGCGTGTGTACAGTATGTGTGTGTGTGTGTGTGTGTGTCTGTAACTGGTGTGCGTGTTCGTAGCTGGTGCGTGTGTACAGTGTGTGTGTGTGTGTACCTGGTGTGCGTGTGTACAGTATGTGTGTGTATGTGTGTCTGTAACTGGTGTGCGTGTTCGTAGCTGGTGCGTGTGTACAGTGTGTGTGTGTGTGTGTCTGTAACTGGTGTGTGTGTTCGTAGCTAGTGCGTGTGTACAGTATGTGTGTGTGTGTCTGTAACTGGTGTGCATGTATGTAGCTGGTGCGTGTGTACAGTGTGTGTGTGTACAGTATGTGTGTGTGTCTGTAACTGGTGTGCATGTATGTAGCTGGTGCGTGTGTACAGTATGTGTGTGTGTGTCTAACTGGTGTGCATGTTCGTAGGTGGTGCGTGTGTACAGTATGTGTGTGTGTGGGTGTGTGTCTGTAACTGGTGTACGTGTTCGTAGCTGGTGCGTGTGTACAGTATGTGTGTGTGTGTTTGTGTGTGTGTCTGTGTCTGTAACTGGTGTACGTGTTCGTAGCTGGTGCGTGTGTACAGTATGTGTGTGTGTGTGTTTATATGTGCTCACCTGTGTGTGTGTGTGTGTGTGTGTGTGTGTGTGTGTGTGTGTGTGTGTGTGTGTGTATCTTCGTGTATGTGTGTGTGCATATGCATATGTGTCCGTGTGTGTAGCCGGTGTGTAGTAGATCTTACGGCATTCCCACACAGTACACACACACCCAGACGACCTGTAAAGCGGATAGTGAGGGCTTAGGGAGAGCACCTCGCTAGGAGATATACGACCTCCACAGGAGATATACGACCTCCACCATAAAAGCTGCAGATACTCAAATCTCCATTCTATAACTCACTGTGGACAATAACAAAGAAGAAAAAAACAGGAAGTAGTATGAAGAATGTGCCTTACAGTCAATTATAAACTGGGTAGTTTGGATACTGGATGCTGATTGGCTAGAACAACATTTAGCCGTGTGTATGTGCGACCATATACCATGACTATGACGTTTAGCCTTTTCACCTTGATATCGTTGCACCTTTTCACATTTATATCGTTGCACCTTTTCACATTTATATCGTTGTACCTTTTCACCTCGATAAAATGCCTACATCAATAATAGTTCGACAAGCCAATGTAGAAAAGAACGAGGGTGCCCAGTCAGGGGCCCGCAGCAACGAGGGTGCCCAGTCTGGGTCCTGCAACAACGAGGGTGCCCAGTCCGGGTCCCGCAACAACGAGGGTGCCCAGTCCGGGGCCCGCAGCAACGAGGGTGCCCATTCTGGGGGAGGCGGTGAGGTCCCCCCCCCACCAGAGGGGCCACCAAAGCGGAGTGAGCCAGAGGTGGAGCGGGGTCTATGTCCCGCACCTGAGCCGTCACCGCGGATGGATGCCCACCAAGACCCTCGCCTATAGGTTCAGGTTTTGCGGCCGGAGTCCGCACCTTTGGGGGACGGGGACGGGACGGGACGGGACGGGGGTACTGTCACGCCCTGACCGTAGAGAGCCTTTTAATGTCTCTATTATGTTAGGCCAGGGTGTGATTTGGGGTGGGCATTCTATGTTTCGTTTTCTATGATTTGGTGTTTCTATGTTTTGGCCGGGTATGGTTCTCAATCAGGGACAGCTGTCTGTCGTTATGTAGCCCTTTTCCCCTCCTTTCTTTGTGGGAAGTTGACTTTGTTTAGGGCACATAGCCATTGAGCTTCACGGTTTGTTTTGTAGTGTTTATTGTTTTGTTCAGCGTCATTTTGATGAATAAAAGAAAATGTACGCTCACCACGCCGCACCTTGGTCCTCTCCTTTCAACAGCCGTGACAGTTAGATACTGCTGCACTCGGATCTAGAAGCACGAGCATTTCACTACACTATGCAATAACATCTGCTAACTGTGTGTATATGACCAATAACATCTGCTAACTGTGTGTATGTGACCAATGACATCTGCTAACTGTGTGTATGTGACCAATAACATCTGCTAACTGTGTGTATGTGACCAATAACATCTGCTAACTGTGTGTATGTGACCAATAACATCTGCTAACTGTGTGTATGTGACCAATGACATCTGCTAACTGTGTGTATGTGACCAATAACATCTGCTAACTGTGTGTATGTGACCAATGACATCTGCTAACTGTGTGTATATGACCAATAACATCTGCTAACTGTGTGTATGTGACCAATGACATCTGCTAACTGTGTGTATGTGACCAATAACATCTGCTAACTGTGTGTATGTGACCAATAACATCTGCTAACTGTGTGTATGTGACCAATGACATCTGCTAACTGTGTGTATGTGACCAATAACATCTGCTAACTGTGTGTATGTGACCAATGACATCTGCTAACTGTGTGTATGTGACCAATAACATCTGCTAACTGTGTGTATGTGACCAATGACATCTGCTAACTGTGTGTATGTGACCAATAACATCTGCTAAATATGTGCATGTGACCAATAACATCTGCTAACTGTGTGGATGTGACCAATAACATCTGCTAACTGTGTGTATGTGACCAATAACATCTGCTAACTGTGTGTATGTGACCAATAACATCTGCTAACTGTGTGTATGTGACCAATAACATCTGCTAACTGTGTGTATGTGACCAATAACATCTGCTAACTGTGTGTATGTGACCAATGACATCTGCTAACTGTGTGTATGTGACCAATAACATCTGCTAACTGTGTGTATGTGACCAATGACATCTGCTAACTGTGTGTATGTGACCAATAACATCTGCTAACTGTGTGTATGTAACATCTGCTAACTGTGTGTATGTGACCAATAACATCTGCTAACTGTGTGTATGTGACCAATAACATCTGCTAACTGTGTGTATGTGACCAATAACATCTGCTAACTGTGTGTATGTGACCAATAACATCTGCTAACTGTGTGTATGTGACCAATGACATCTGCTAACTGTGTGTATGTGACCAATGACATCTGCTAACTGTGTGTATGTGACCAATGACATCTGCTAACTGTGTGTATGTGACCAATGACATCTGCTAACTGTGTGTATGTGACCAATGACATCTGCTAACTGTGTGTATGTGACCAATGACATCTGCTAACTGTGTGTATGTGACCAATGACATCTGCTAACTGTGTGTATGTGACCAATGACATCTGCTAACTGTGTGTATGTGACCAATGACATCTGCTAACTGTGTGTATGTGACCAATGACATCTGCTAACTGTGTGTATGTGACCAATAACATCTGCTAACTGTGTGTATGTGACCAATAACATCTGCTAACTGTGTGTATGTGACCAATAACATCTGCTAACTGTGTGTATGTGACCAATGACATCTGCTAACTGTGTGTATGTGACCAATAACATCTGCTAACTGTGTGTATGTGACCAATAACATCTGCTAACTGTGTGTATGTG
>NC_056446.1:1824171-1826671 GCF_018296145.1 Oncorhynchus tshawytscha | reverse complement strand
CCATCTATCTCTCAACACCATCCAGTCCCACCCTTCAGCTCCATTCAACCCCTCCCATCTATCTCTCAACACCATCCAGTTCCACCTTTCAGCTCCCCTCAACCCCTCCCATCTATCTCTGAACAGCATCCAGTCCCACCCTTCAGCTCCCCTCAACCCCTCCCATCTATCTCTCAACACCATCCAGTCCCACCCTTCAGCTCCATTCAACCCCTCCCATCTATCTCTCAACACCATCCAGTTCCACCTTTCAGCTCCCCTCAACCCCTCCCATCTATCTCTGAACACCATCCAGTCCCATCCTTCAGCTCCCCTCAACCCCTCCCATCTATCTCTGAACACCATCCAGTCCCACCCTTCAGTTCCGCTCAACCCCTCCCATCTATCTCTCAACACCATCCAGTCCCATCCTTCAGCTCCCCTCAACCCCTCCCATCTATCTCTGAACACCATCCAGTCCCACCTTTCAGCTCCCCTCAACCTGTCCCATCTATCTCTGAACACCATCCAGTCCCATCCTTCAGCTCCCCTCAACCCCTCCCATCTATCTCTGAACACCATCCAGTCCCACCCTTCAGTTCCGCTCAACCCCTCCCATCTATCTCTCAACACCATCCAGTCCCACCCTTCAGTTCCGCTCAACCCCTCCCATCTATCTCTCAACACCATCCAGTCCCATCCTTCAGCTCCCCTCAACCCCTCCCATCTATCTCTGAACACCATCCAGTCCCACCTTTCAGCTCCCCTCAACCTGTCCCATCTATCTCTGAACACCATCCAGTCCCATCCTTCAGCTCCCCTCAACCCCTCCCATCTATCTCTGAACACCATCCAGTCCCACCCTTCAGTTCCGCTCAACCCCTCCCATCTATCTCTCAACACCATCCAGTCCCATCCTTCAGCTCCCCTCAACCCCTCCCATCTATCTCTGAACACCATCCAGTCCCATCCTTCAGTACCCCTCAACCCCTCCCATCTATCTCTCAACACCATCCAGTCCCATCCTTCAGCTCCCCTCAACCCATCCCATCTATCTCTCAACACCATCCAGTCCCATCCTTCAGCTCCCCTCAACCCCTCCCATCTATCTCTGAACACCATCCAGTCCCATCCTTCAGCTCCCCTCAACCCCTCCCATCTATCTCTGAACACCATCCAGTCCCATCCTTCAGCTCCATTCAACCCCTCCCATCTATCTCTCAACACCATCCAGTCTCTTCAGCTCCCCTCAACCCCTCCCATCTATCTCTCAACACCATCCAGTCCCACCTTTCAGCTCCCCTCAACCCCTCCCATCTATCTCTGAACACCATCCAGGCCCACCCTTCAGCTCCCTCAACCCTTCCCATCTAGCTCTCAACACCATCCAGTCAAACCCTTCAGCTCCCCTCAACCCCTCCCATCTATCTCTCAACACCATCCAGTCTCTTCAGCTCCCCTCAACCCCTCCCATCTATCTCTCAACACCATCCAGTCCCACCTTTCAGCTCCATTCAACCCCTCCCATCTATCTCTCAACACCATCCAGTCCCATCCTTCAGCTCCATTCAACCCCTCCCATCTATCTCTCAACACCATCCAGTCCCATCCTTCAGCTCCATTCACCCCCTCCCATCTATCTCTCAACACCATCCAGTCCCATCCTTCAGCTCCATTCAACCCCTCCCATCTATCTCTCAACACCATCCAGTCCCATCCTTCAGCTCCATTCAACCCCTTCCATCTATCTCTCAACACCATCCAGTCCCATCCTTCAGCTCCATTCAACCCCTCCCATCTATTTCTCAACACCATCCAGTCCCTTCAGCTCCATTCAACCCCTCCCATCTATCTCTCAACACCATCCAGTCCCATCCTTCAGCTCCATTCAACCCCTCCCATCTATTTCTCAACACCATCCAGTCCCTTCAGCTCCATTCAACCCCTCCCATCTATCTCTCAACACCATCCAGTCCCATCCTTCAGCTCCATTCAACCCCTCCCATCTATCTCTCAACACCATCCAGTCCCATCCTTCAGCTCCATTCAACCCCTCCCATCTATCTCTCAACACCATCCAGTCCCTTCAGCTCCATTCAACCCCTCCCATCTATCTCTGAACACCATCCAGTCCCATCCTTCAGCTCCATTCAACCCCTCCCATCTATCTCTGAACACCATCCAGTCCCATCCTTCAGCTCCATTCAACCCCTCCCATCTATCTCTCAACACCATCTATTTTGGATTTCTATTTGCCATATATTTTCAACTGTCCTGTGATGCTTCACAAAAGTCCTTTACCTTTCTTTTCTCATTGTATCTACAGATTGTAAATGAAAGATAACCTGTTTGGTTAAGAGTGTTATTATATTATTGATTGATTGACTATGACTTTTCAAATCACCCAGCAGTGCTATTTGCAGTTAGAAGTAACATGTGAGACAGTAGTGATTTAACTGAGCTCTAAACATAAACATATTTATCTGAGCTCTAAACATATTTAACTGAGCTCTAAACATAT
>NC_056446.1:1799171-1819171 GCF_018296145.1 Oncorhynchus tshawytscha | reverse complement strand
CTACTCTTCTACATTTGCACACACTGTACATAGATTTTTATATTTTTATTTTGTGTTATTGACTGTACGTTTGTTTATGTGTAACTCTGTGTTGTTGTTTTTGTCGCACTGCTTTGATTTATTCTTGGCCAGGATATGGGAGTTTATCCAAATTGGGTTTGTTTTCAAATTATTTGTGGATCTGTGTAATCTGAGGGGAAATGTGTCTCTAATATGGTCATACATTTGGCAGGAGTTTAGGAAGTGCATCTCAGTTTCCACCTCATTTTAGCCATGTCTGCCTACAGTGGCCTTTCTCAATAGCAAGGCTATGCTCACTGAGTCTGTATATTGTCAAAGCTTTCCTTACGTTTGGGTCAGTCACAGTGGTCAGGTATTCTGCCACTGTGTACTCTCTGTTTAGGGCCAAATAGCATTCTAGTTTGCTCTGTTTTTTTGTTAATTCTTTCCAATGTGGTAAGTAATTATCTTTTTTGTTTTCTCATGATTTGGTTGGGTCTAATTGTGCTGCTGTCCTGGGGCACTGTGGGGTGTGTTTGTGTTTGTGAACAGAGCCCCAAGACCAGCTTGCTTAGGGGACTCTTCTCCAGGTTCATCCCTCGGTCTTTGATGGCTTTGTTATGGCTTTGTTATGGAAGGTTTGTTAAGGAAGGTTTGGGAATCACTTCCCTTTAGATGGTTGATAGAATTGAACGTCTCTTTTCTGGATATCGGGTATCGGCCTAATTCTGCGTGAATTATTTGTTATTTTACACAGATTATATTTTTGCAGAATTCTGCATGCAGTCTCTCAATTTGGTGTTTGTTCCATTTTGTTAATTTTTGGTTAGTGAGCGGACCCCAGACCTCACAACCATAATGGGCAATGGGTTCTATAACTAATTCAAATAGTTTTAGCCAGATCCTAATTGGTATGGCGAATTTCATGTTCCTATTGATGGCATAGAAGGCCCTTCTTGCCTTGTCTCTCAGCTCGTTCACAACTTTGTGGAAGTTACCTGTGGCGCTGATGTTTAGGCCGAGGTACGTCTAGTTTTTTTGTGTGCTCTAGGGCAACGGTGTCTAGACGTAATTGGTATTTGTGGTCATGGCAACTGGACCTTTTATGGAACACCATTATTTTATGTAAAATATCATCAAGGACAACAACCACCCGAGCCACTGCCTGTTCACCCCGCTACCATCCAGAAGGCGAGGTCAGTACAGGTGCATCAAAGCTGGGACCGAGTGACTGAAAAATAGCTTTTTATCTCAAGGCTGCTGTCTACATACAGACTTGAAATCATTGCCCACTCTAACAAACGGATCACTAGTCACTTTATGAATGCCACTTCAAATATGTTTGCATTACTCATCCCATATGTATATACTGTATTTTATCTTTTATCCTACTCCTCTCGGTCACTGCTCATCCATAGATTTATATGTATATATTCTTATTCCATCCCTTTAGATGTGTGTATTAGGTAGTTCTTGTGGAATTGTTAGATTACTTGTTGATATTGCTCTACTGTCGGGAACTAGAAGCACAAGCATTTCGCTACACTCTCATTAACATCTGCTAACCATGTGTATGTGACCAATAACATTTGATTTGATTAGATTTTGTCTTACTGAGATTTACTGTCAGGGCCCAGGTCTGACAGAAGATCTAGGTGCTGCTGTAGGCCCTCTTGGTTGGGGACAGAAGCACCAGATAATCGGCAAAAAGTAGATATTTGACTTTCAGATTCTAATAGGGTGAGGCCCGGGTGCTGCAAACTGTTCTAGTGCACTCACCAATTCGTTGATATATATGTTGAAGAGGGTCGGGCTTAAGCTGCATCCCTGTCTCACCCCACAGCCCCGTAGAAAGAAATGCGTGTCTTTTGCCAATTTTAACTGCAGACTTGTTTGTGTACATGGATTTGATAATGTCGTATGTTTTTCCCCCAACACAACTTTCCATCAATTTGTATAGCAGACCCTCATGCCAAATTGAGTCAAAAAACATTTGAAATCAACAAAGCATGAGAAGACTTTGCCTTTGTTTTGCTTGTTTTGTCAATTATGGTGTGTAGGGAGAATATGTGGTCTGTCGTGAGGTAATTTGGTAAAAAGCCAATTTGACATTTGCTCAGTGCATCGTTTTCACAGAGGAAATGTACGAGTCTGCTGTTAATGATAATGCAGAGGATTTTCCCAAGGTTGCTGTTGACGCATATCCCACGGTAGTTATTGGGGTCAAATTTGTCTCCACTTTTGTGGAATGGGGTGATCAGTCCTTGGTTCCAAATATTGGGGAAGATGCCAGAGCTAAGGATGATGTTAAAGAGTTTAAGTTTAGCCAATTGGAATTTGTAGTCTGTATATTTTCTAATTTCATTGAGGATACCATCAACACCACAGGCCTTTTTGGGTTGGAGGGTTTGTTTTCAATGTAATTGGAGAATCCAGTGGGTTCTGGTCGTCTTTAATAGTTGACTCTAAGATTTGTATTTGATCATGTATATGTTTTTGCTGTTTGTTCTTTGACAAAAAAATGGAGATGTACCCATTCATCTCCATTTTGGATAGCCAACTCCTCGTGCTGCTGTTTGTTTCGTGTTTTTTTGTTAGAGTCTATGGATTCTTCAATTACATTGAGCTGATTTCTGCTGTTCCTTCTTTCTCTGTATTCTGTATTCTGTTTTAGTGATTCACCATAGTGAAGGCTCAGGTTTTCTGGGTCATAATGTTTTTGGTTGGACAGGTTTCATACGGGGGAGGGAATGCTGTCACCTCCAGGTAGGTGTTTGTCCCCCCCGTGTGCTGAGGGTGTCAGATACTTGTTCAGTTCTGAGTTTTAGGTCGCAACGGACTAGTACATGTCCCTGGGCCTGGAAATGATTGATTTCCCCCTCTAGGATGGAGAAGTCTCTGTTGAGATAATTTCCTACAGAATTTCTAGCCAAATGTAAAATGTTCCTGTTTTGAATCATTTTAAATAATAGTTTTAAATAATAGACTGAGTTAGGTCTGCTTTTTACCACATTAGCATACCCCTTGAGTCCCTTCCCTGTTTCACACATGGTATTTTGGTGGATGGGACTACCAGCTCTCTGTAACCTAGAGGGCAACCAGTGGGTCCGTCTCCTCTATACCATGTTTATTGTAGGATGACAGTGGCTGTATTTCTGATTTCTTTGATGAAGTCCAGGTTCCTGCTCTTTAGACCAAAGCCAGATGACCTCAGGCCTTGGATATTCCAGGATGAGATAGTGAAGGCTTTGTGTTCCATAAAGTCTCCAATGTTGTTAATCGTGTGGTTTGGACTCAGACCAGTATGTGTGAGCAGAGCCTGCTGGGATAGTGTAAGACTGCTCTCTCTCCCTCTCCCTCTCTCCAACACGTCACACTCAAACTTTGCTCAGAGCATCGTGAGGATCATTTCAGTGTGTTAGTGTGACATACTATTGTATGTCCAGAGTTTTCCTGACTTTCCAGACCAACAAAGACACCATTGGGAAACACATTTGGGAAAATAACTGAGGTGAAAAACCACAGTGCCTGTGTATGTGTTCCTTTTCTCCCATTTCTAAAGCTTTTGAGGACAACACAATGGCTTCATAGAGAAATGAGAGCTCTCCCCTCGCTGGAAAAAAACACAACACTTATTTGTCTATTAGATCAGAGACAAGGAGAGGGAGCTGGAACTGTGACAGGGGGTGGAACACACAACACATGGGTCTTTGACCAGAACCAGGGCCACCGGAGTAGCCGGTCTCTAAAATGACCATCCGATGGGCCCTGTGGAAACAAAAGGCAGAGGCCCTACACACAGCAGTGGGTCTACTGTACTTTATGTGGAAGGACAAAAACCCCACTTGGAGAGATAACGGCCATGTGTTTCATTTTCTTTAAGCAGCAAAGTGCATTCAAATGTAAACAATGTGCCTATTGAATCAAGGTTGGACATTGTTTAAAAAAAAAAGTCTTCACAGGGTCCCCCTTTTTGTGTCCCCATAGCAACCGAAACCATGCCCTCTGACCTCTATGACCCCGCACTATGATTGGGCGAGGTAAGAGAGACAAGATAAGCGCATGATGGCGGAGACATGGCGGAGATAAGATTGGTGGGCAGGTGGATAAGGTGCAAAACCCCGCTCTCTGTGCTCCAGCCATGTTTACCAAGTCGTCTGTTGATAAGATCAAAGCCTCTATCCCTCCATCCGCTGGCATGGAACTTTGTTCCCCTGAATTTCTTTCTTTTCTTAATAGACCATCAAAGGCAACACAAAGCTAGTCAGTCATCTGTCGCTAGACTAGGGTAGCAACCAAAATGAAACCCTATTCCTTCTATTGTGGACTACGTCTTCTGGTCAAAAGTAGTGCACTACGTGGGGAACGGGGTGCTATTTCAGACACAGCCTAGGGCCAGACTGACTTCTTCTTGGTGCTCCACAATCAACCACTACTGTTAGATTAGCTTTGTACTCTACAGTGCCCCCTCAGCCAGTGTTGATCTGTTAGTGTACCGTGCTAATTAACCGTTACTGGGTGATTATATAGACACTATATATATATATATATATATATATATATATATATATATATATATATATATATATATATATATATATATATATATATTTATTCTACTTTTATGAACATGAAATGAAACAAAAGTCACATTTGCAACAAAACAAGCTCTCGTCATTCACATTGAACAGAGGGTCCGCGATGGAACTGTCCTTCATAGAGACTGAATGGTGAAAGAAAAAGTGAGCGATAGAGAGAGAATCAAAGAGAGAATGAGGGAATGAATAATTGACTTGGAGTGAGAGAACTAGAGAGGTTAAGAGAGAAGGAGAGATTTACTCAGGGATGTGATTTGATTAGCATTGACGGGAATAAACAAAGAGTTTGGACATTTCCTAACATTGTTTACTGTATGCAAACCACCCAGAGAGCGAGAGAGAGAGTCTGCCTGTCTGTGTGTCTGTGTCTGTCTATCTAAGAGAGAGGGGGGAGTACAGAGAGAGAGTGCAACACACAAAGAGTGAGAGAAAGAGAGATGGGTACAGAGTGAGAGAGAGTTACAGAGAGAAAGAGAGATGGAGAGATGGGTACAGAGTGAGAGAGAGTTACAGAGAGAAAGAGAGATGGGTACAGAGTGAGAGAGAGTTACAGAGAGAAAGAGAGATGGGTACAGAGTGAGAGAGAGTTACAGAGAGAAAGAGAGATGGAGAGATGGGTACAGAGTGAGAGAGAGTTACAGAGAGAAAGAGAGATGGGTACAGAGTGAGAGAGAGTTACAGAGAGAAAGAGAGATGGGTACAGAGTGAGAGTGATACAGAGAGATGGGGAGAGATGGGTACAGAGTGAGAGAGAGTTACAGAGAGAAAGAGAGATGGGTACAGAGTGAGAGTGATACAGAGAGATGGAGAGATGGGTACAGAGTGAGAGAGAGTTACAGAGAGAAAGAGAGATGGGTACAGAGTGAGAGTGATACAGAGAGAAAGAGAGATGGGTACAGAGTGAGAGTGATACAGAGAGATGGAGAGATGGGTACAGAGTGAGAGTGATACAGAGAGATGGAGAGATGGGTACAGAGTGAGAGTGATACAGAGAGATGGAGAGATGGGTACAGAGTGAGAGAGAGTTACAGAGAGAAAGAGAGATGGGTACAGAGTGAGAGAGAGTTACAGAGAGAAAGAGAGATGGGTACAGAGTGAGAGAGAGTTACAGAGAGAAAGAGAGATGGGTACAGAGTGAGAGAGAGTTACAGAGAGAAAGAGAGATGGGTACAGAGTGAGAGAGAGTTACAGAGAGAAAGAGAGATGGAGAGATGGGTACAGAGTGAGAGAGAGTTACAGAGAGAAAGAGAGAAAGAGAGATGGGTACAGAGTGAGAGAGAGTTACAGAGAGAAAGAGAGATGGGTACAGAGTGAGAGAGAGTTACAGAGAGAAAGAGAGATGGAGAGATGGGAACAGAGTGAGAGAGAGTTACAGAGAGAAAGAGAGATGGGAACAGAGTGAGAGAGAGTTACAGAGAGAAAGAGAGATGGGAACAGAGTGAGAGAGAGTTACAGAGAGAAAGAGAGATGGGTACAGAGTGAGAGAGAGTTACAGAGAGAAAGAGAGATGGGTACAGAGTGAGAGAGAGTTACAGAGAGAAAGAGAGATGGGAACAGAGTGAGAGAGAGTTACAGAGAGAAAGAGAGATGGGTACAGAGTGAGAGAGATACAGAGAGATAGAGAGATGGAGAGATGGGTACAGAGTGAGAGAGATACAGAGAGAGAGAGTTACAGAGAGATGGAGAGATGGGTACAGAGTGAGAGAGAGTTACAGAGAGAAAGAGAGATGGGTACAGAGTGAGAGAGAGTTACAGAGAGAAAGAGAGATGGGTACAGAGTGAGAGAGAGTTACAGAGAGAAAGAGAGATGGGTACAGAGTGAGAGAGAGTTACAGAGAGAAAGAGAGATGGAGAGATGGGTACAGAGTGAGAGTGATACAGAGAGATGGAGAGATGGGTACAGAGTGAGAGTGATACAGAGAGAAAGAGAGATGGAGAGATGGGTACAGAGTGAGAGAGAGTTACAGAGAGAAAGAGAGATGGGTACAGAGTGAGAGAGAGTTACAGAGAGAAAGAGAGATGGAGAGATGGGTACAGAGTGAGAGAGAGTTACAGAGAGAAAGAGAGATGGAGAGATGGGTACAGAGTGAGAGAGAGTTACAGAGAGAAAGAGAGATGGAGAGATGGGTACAGAGTGAGAGAGAGTTACAGAGAGAAAGAGAGATGGGTACAGAGTGAGAGAGAGTTACAGAGAGAAAGAGAGATGGGTACAGAGTGAGAGAGAGTTACAGAGAGAAAGAGAGATGGAGAGATGGGTACAGAGTGAGAGAGAGTTACAGAGAGAAAGAGAGATGGGTACAGAGTGAGAGTGATACAGAGAGATGGGTACAGAGTGAGAGAGAGTTACAGAGAGAAAGAGAGATGGGTACAGAGTGAGAGTGATACAGAGAGATGGAGAGATGGGTACAGAGTGAGAGAGAGTTACAGAGAGAAAGAGAGATGGAGAGATGGGTACAGAGTGAGAGAGATACAGAGAGAAAGAGAGATGGGTACAGAGTGAGAGTGATACAGAGAGAAAGAGAGATGGAGAGATGGGTACAGAGTGAGAGAGAGATGGGTACAGAGTGAGAGAGAGTTAGAGAGAAAGAGAGATGGAGAGATGGTAACAGATTGAGAGTGATACAGAGAGATGGAGAGATGGGTACAGAGTGAGAGAGATACAGAGAGAAAGAGAGATGGAGAGATGGGAACAGAGTGAGAGAGAGTTACAGAGAGAAAGAGAGAAAGAGAGATGGGTACAGAGTGAGAGAGAGTTACAGAGAGAAAGAGAGATGGAGAGATGGGTACAGAGTGAGAGAGAGTTACAGAGAGAAGGAGAGATGAATTAGGCCGATACCCACTAATTATCAAAATCCAGAAAAGAGCTGTTAAATTCTACAACCACCTAAAAGGAAGCGATTCACAAACCTTCCATAACAAAGCCATCACCTACAGAGAGATGAACCTGGAGAAGAGTCCCAGAAGCAAGCTGGTCCTGGGGCTCTGTTCACAAACAAAAACACACTACAGAGCCCCAGGACAGCAGCACAATTAGACCCAACCAAATTATGAGAAAACAAAAAGATAACTACTTAACACATTGGAAAGAATTAACAAAAAAGAGCAAACTAGAATGCTATTTGGCCCTACACAGAGAGACACAGCGGCAGAATACCTGACCACTGTGACTGACCCAAACGTAAGAAAGCTTTGACAATATACAGACTCAGTGAGCATAGCCTTGCTATTGAGAAAGGCCGCCGAGGCAGACATGGCTCTCAAGAGAAGACAGGCTATGTGCTCACTGCCCACAAAATGAGGTGGAAACTGAGCTGCACTTCCTAACCTCCTGCCCAATGTATGACCATATTAGAGAGACATATTTCCCTCAGATTACACAGATCCACAAAGAATTTGAAAACAAATCCAATTTTGAAAAACTCCCATATCTACTGGGTGAAATTCCACAGTGTGCCATCACAGCAGCAAGATTTGTGACCTGTTGCCACGAGAAAAGGGCAACCAGTGAAGAACAAACACCATTGTAAATACAACCCATATTTATGCTTATTTATTTTATCTTGTGTCCTTTAGCCATTTGTACATTGTTAGAACACTGTATATATATATATATGACATTTGTAATGTCTTTACTGTTTTGAAACTTCTGTATGTGTAATGTTTACTGTTAATTTTTGTTGTTTTTCACTTTATATATTCACTTTGTATGTTGTCTACCTCAGAGCTTTGGCAATGTTAACACATGGGCCAATAAAGCCCTGAATTGAATTGAATTGAACAGAATTGAGATGGAGAGATGGGTACAGAGTGAGAGAGAGTTACAGAGAGAAAGAGAGATGGAGAGATGGGTACAGAGTGAGAGAGAGTTACAGAGAGAAAGAGAGATGGGTACAGAGTGAGAGAGAGTTACAGAGAGAAAGAGAGATGGGTACAGAGTGAGAGAGAGTTACAGAGAGAAAGAGAGATGGAGAGATGGGACAGAGTGAGAGAGAGTTACAGAGAGAAAGAGAGATGGAGAGATGGGTACAGAGTGAGAGAGAGTTACAGAGAGAAAGAGAGATGGAGAGATGGGTACAGAGTGAGAGAGAGTTACAGAGAGAAAGAGAGATGGAGAGATGGGTACAGAGTGAGAGAGAGTTACAGAGAGAAAGAGAGATGGGTACAGAGTGAGAGAGAGTTACAGAGAGAAAGAGAGATGGGTACATAGTGATAGGGAGTTACAGAGAGAAAGAGAGATGGGTACATAGTGATAGAGAGAGTTACAGAGAGAAAGAGAGATGGGTACATAGTGAGAGGGAGTTACAGAGAGAAAGAGAGATGGGTACAGAGTGAGAGAGAGTTACAGAGAGAAAGAGAGATGGAGAGATGGGTACATAGTGAGAGAGAGTTACAGAGAGAAAGAGAGATGGGTACATAGTGATAGAGAGTTACAGAGAGAAAGAGAGATGGAGAGATGGGTACATAGTGATAGGGAGTTACAGAGAGAAAGAGAGATGGGTACATAGTGATAGGGAGTTACAGAGAGAAAGAGAGATGGGTACAGAGTGATAGGGAGTTACAGAGAGAAAGAGAGATGGGTACATAGTGATAGGGAGTTACAGAGAGAAAGAGAGATGGGTACAGAGTGATAGGGAGTTACAGAGAGAAAGAGAGATGGGTACAGAGTGAGAGGGAGTTACAGAGAGAAAGAGAGATGGGTACAGAGTGAGAGAGAGTTACAGAGAGAAAGAGAGATGGGTACAGAGAGAGAGAGTTACAGAGAGAAAGAGAGATGGGTACAGAGAGAGAGAGTGTTAGAGAGAAAGAGAGATGGGTACAGAGTGAGAGAGAGTTACAGAGAGAAAGAGAGATGGAGAGATGGGTACAGAGTGAGAGAGAGTTACAGAGAGAAAGAGAGATGGAGAGATGGGAACAGATTGAGAGGGATACAGAGAGAGAGAGAGTTACAGAGGGGGATACAGAGAGATGGGAACAGAGTGAGGGATACAGAATGAAAGAGAGATGGGTACAGAGTGAGATAGATACAGAGAGGGATACAGAGAGATGGAGAGATGGGATCAGAGTGAGAGGGATACAGAGGGAAAGAGAGATGGGTACAGAGTGAGAGAGTTACAGAGAGGGATACAGAGAGATGGGAACAGAGAGAGAGGGATACAGAGAGATGGAGAGATGGGAACAGAGTGAGAGGGATACAGAGTGAGAGAGTTACAGAGAGGGATACAGAGAGATGGGAACAGAGAGAGAGGGATACAGAATGAAAGAGAGATGGGTACAGAGTGAGAGAGATACAGAGAGGGATACAGAGAGATGGGAACAGAGAGAGAGGGATACAGAGGGAAAGAGAGATGGGTACAGAGTGAGAGAGTTACAGAGAGGGATACAGAGAGATGGGAACAGAGTGAGAGGGATACAGAATGAAAGAGAGATGGGTACAGAGAGAGAGTTATAGAGAGGGATACAGAGAGATGGGTACAGAGTGAGAGAGATACAGAGAGGGATACAGAGAGATGGGAACAGAGTGAGAGAGTTACAGAGAGGGATACAGAGAGATGGGAACAGAGTGAGAGAGATACAGAGAGGGATGAAAGAGAGAGGGGTACAGAGAGAGAGGGATACAGAGAGTTACAGAGAGATGGGAACAGAGTGAGAGAGTTACAGAATGAAAGAGAGATGGGTACAGAGGGATACAGAGAGATGGGAATGGAGTGAGAGGGATACAGAATGAAAGAGAGATGGGTACAGAGTGAGAGAGATGCAGAGAGAAAGAGAGATGGGAACAGAGAGAGAGAGATACAGAGAGAAAGAGAGATGGGAACAGAGAGAGAGTGATACAGAATGAAAGAGAGATGGGAACAGAGTGAGAGAGATACAGAGAGAGAGAGTTACAGAGGGGGATACAGAGAGATGGGAACAGAGTGAGAGGGATACAGAGAGGGATACAGAGAGATGGAGAGATGGGAACAGAGTGAGAGGGATACAGAGAGATGGAGAGATGGGAACAGAGTGAGAGGGATACAGAGAGATGGAGAGATGGGAACAGAGTGAGAGGAACAGAGTGAGAGGGATACAGAGAGAAAGAGAGATGGGTACAGAGTGAGAGGAACAGAGTGAGAGGGATACAGAGTAAAAGAGAGATGGGTACAGAGTGAGAGAGTTACAGAGAGGGATACAGAGAGATGGAACAGAGATGGGAACAGAGTGAGAGGGATACAGAGAAAAGAGAGATGGGTACAGAGTGAGAGAGTTACAGAGAGGGATACAGAGAGATGGGTACAGAGTGAGAGGGATACAGAGAGATGGAGAGATGGGAACAGAGTGAGAGGATACAGATAGAGGATGGAGAGATGGATACAGAGAGATGAGGGACAGAGAGAGGATACAGAGAGGGATACAGAGAGGGATACAGAGAGATACAGAGAGATGGGTACAGAGTGAGAGGGATACAGAGAGGATACAGAGAGATGGGTACAGAGTGAGAGAGATACAGAGAGGGATACAGAGAGATGGAGAGATGGGATCAGAGTGAGAGAGTTACAGAGAGGGATAAGAGAGATGGGATACAGAGGGATACAGAGAGGGATACAGAGAGATGGGAGATACAGAGTGAGAGAGATACAGAGAGGGATACAGAGAGATGGGTACAGAGTGAGAGAGATACAGAGAGGGATACAGAGAGATGGGAACAGAGTGAGAGGGATACAGAGAGAAAGAGAGATGGGTACAGAGTGAGAGGGATACAGAGAGGGATAAAGAGAGATGGGTACAGAGTGAGAGAGTTACAGAGAGGGATACAGAGAGATGGGTACAGAGTGAGAGAGTTACAGAGAGGGATAAAGAGAGATGGGTACAGAGTGAGAGAGTTACAGAGAGGGATACAGAGAGATGGAACAGAGTGAGAGGGATACAGATTGAAAGAGAGAGGGATACAGAGACATGGGAACAGAGTGAGAGGGATACAGAATGAAAGAGCGATGTGTATAGAGTGAGAGAGTTAGAGAGAAAGAGAGATGGGTACAGAGTGAGAGAGAGTTACAGAGAGAAAGAGAGATGGGTACAGAGTGAGAGAGAGTTACAGAGAGAAAGAGAGATGGAGAGATGTGTACAGAGTGAGAGAGAGTTACAGAGAGAAAGAGAGATGGGTACAGAGAGAGAGTGTTAGAGAAAGAGAGAGATGGAGAGATGGGTACAGAGTGAGAGAGAGTTACAGAGAGAAAGAGAGATGGGTACAGAGAGAGAGAGAGTTACAGAGAGAAAGAGAGATGGGTACAGAGTGAGAGAGATACAGAGAGAGAGAGTTACAGAGGGGGATACAGAGAGATGGGAACAGAGTGAGGGATACAGAATGAAAGAGAGATGGGTACAGAGTGAGAGAGTTACAGACAGAAAGAGAGATGGAGAGATGGGAACAGAGTGAGAGAGATACAGAGAGAGAGAGTTACAGAGGGGGATACAGAGAGATGGGAACAGAGTGAGAGGGATACAGAATGAAAGAGAGATGGGTACAGAGTGAGAGAGATACAGAGAGGGATACAGAGAGATGGAGAGATGGGATCAGAGTGAGAGAGATACAGAGAGATGGGTACAGAGTGAGAGGGATACAGAGAGGGATACAGAGAGATGGGTACAGAGAGGGATACAGAGAGATGGAGAGATGGGAACAGAGTGAGAGGGATACAGAGTGAGAGAGTTACAGAGAGGGATACAGAGAGATGGAACAGAGTGAGAGAGTTACAGAGAGGGATACAGAGAGATGGGTACAGAGTGAGAGAGATACAGAGAGGGATACAGAGAGATGGAACAGAGTGAGAGAGTTACAGAGAGGGATACAGAGAGATGGGAACAGAGTGAGAGAGATACAGAGAGGGATACAGAGAGATGGGTACAGAGTGAGAGAGATACAGAGAGGGATACAGAGAGATGGGAACAGAGTGAGAGAGTTACAGAGAGGGATACAGAGAGATGGGAACAGAGTGAGAGAGTTACAGAGAGGGATACAGAGAGATGGAACAGAGTGAGAGAGATACAGAGAGGGATACAGAGAGATGGGAACAGAGTGAGAGAGATACAGAGAGATGGGAACAGAGTGAGAGGGATACAGAATGAAAGAGAGATGGGTACAGAGAGAGAGTTATAGAGAGGGATAAAGAGAGATGGTACAGAGTGAGAGTTTCAGAGAGGGATAAAGAGAGATGGTACAGAGTGAGAGGGATACAGAGAGAAAGAGAGTGACAGACACAGTGAGAGATGGACACAGACAGGGATAGCAGAGAGAAAGAGAGTGACTGAGACACAGACGCAGTGAGAGATGGACACAGACAGGGATAGCAGAGAGAAATAGAGTGACTGAGACACAGACACAGTGAGAGATGGACACAGACAGGGATAGCAGAGAGAAAGAGAGTGACAGACACAGACACAGTGAGAGATGGACACAGACAGGGATAGCAGAGAGAAAGAGAGTGACAGACACAGACGCAGTGAGAGATGGACACAGACAGGGATAGCAGAGAGAAAGAGAGTGACAGACACAGACGCAGTGAGAGATGGACACAGACAGGGATAGCAGAGAGAAAGAGAGTGACTGAGACACAGTGAGAGATGGACACAGACAGGGATAGCAGAGAGAAAGAGAGTGACAGACACAGACACAGTGAGAGATGGACACAGACAGGGATAGCAGAGAGAAAGAGAGTGACAGACACAGACACAGTGAGAGATGGACACAGACAGGGATAGCAGAGAGAAAGAGAGTGACAGACACAGACGCAGTGAGAGATGGACACAGACAGGGATAGCAGAGAGAAAGAGAGTGACTGAGACACAGACACAGTGAGAGATGGACACAGACAGGGATAGCAGAGAGAAAGAGAGTGACAGACACAGTGAGAGATGGACACAGACAGGGATAGCAGAGAGAAAGAGAGTGACAGACACAGACGCAGTGAGAGATGGACACAGACAGGGTTAGCAGAGAGAAAGAGAGTGACTGAGACACAGACACAGTGAGAGATGGACACAGACAGGGTTAGCAGAGAGAAAGAGAGTGACAGACACAGACACAGTGAGAGATGGACACAGACAGGGATAGCAGAGAGAAAGAGAGTGACAGACACAGACACAGTGAGAGATGGACACAGACAGGGATAGCAGAGAGAAAGAGAGTGACAGACACAGTGAGAGATGGACACAGACAGGGTTAGCAGAGAGAAAGAGAGTGACAGACACAGACACAGTGAGAGATGGACACAGACAGGGTTAGCAGAGAGAAAGAGAGTGACAGACACAGACACAGTGAGAGATGGACACAGACAGGGATAGCAGAGAGAAAGAGAGTGACTGAGACACAGTGAGAGATGGACACAGACAGGGATAGCAGAGAGAAAGAGAGTGACAGACACAGACACAGTGAGAGATGGACACAGACAGGGATAGCAGAGAGAAAGAGAGTGACAGACACAGACACAGTGAGAGATGGACACAGACAGGGTTATAGCAGAGAGAAAGAGAGTGACAGACACAGACACAGTGAGAGATGGACACAGACAGGGATAGCAGAGAGAAAGAGAGTGACTGAGACACAGACACAGTGAGAGATGGACACAGACAGGGATAGCAGAGAGAAAGAGAGTGACAGACACAGACACAGTGAGAGATGGACACAGACAGGGATAGCAGAGAGAAAGAGACTGACAGACAGTGAGAGATGGACACAGACAGGGATAGCAGAGAGAAAGAGAGTGACTGAGACACAGACACAGTGAGAGATGGACACAGACAGGGATAGCAGAGAGAAAGAGAGGACTGAGACACAGTGAGAGATGGACACAGACAGGGATAGCAGAGAGAAAGAGAGTGACAGACACAGACACAGTGAGAGATGGACACAGACAGGGTTAGCAGAGAGAAAGAGAGTGACTGAGACACAGACACAGTGAGAGATGGACACAGACAGGGATAGCAGAGAGAAAGAGAGTGACAGACACAGACACAGTGAGAGATGGACACAGACAGGGATAGCAGAGAGAAAGAGAGTGACAGACACACAGACACAGTGAGAGATGGACACAGACAGGGATAGCAGAGAGAAAGAGAGTGACTGAGACACAGACACAGTGAGAGATGGACACAGACAGGGATAGCAGAGAGAAAGAGAGTGACAGACACAGACGCAGTGAGAGATGGACACAGACAGGGATAGCAGAGAGAAAGAGAGTGACAGACACAGACGCAGTGAGAGATGGACACAGACAGGGTTAGCAGAGAGAAAGAGAGTGACTGAGACACAGATGCAGTGAGAGATGGACACAGACAGGGATAGCAGAGAGAAAGAGTGACTGAGACACAGACACAGTGAGAGATGGACACAGACAGGGATAGCAGAGAGAAAGAGAGTGACTGAGACACAGACGCAGTGAGAGATGGACACAGACAGGGATAGCAGAGAGAAAGAGAGTGACAGACACAGACACAGTGAGAGATGGACACAGACAGGGATAGCAGAGAGAAAGAGAGTGACTGAGACACAGACACAGTGAGAGATGGACACAGACAGGGATAGCAGAGAGAAAGAGAGTGACTGAGACACAGACACAGTGAGAGATGGACACAGACAGGGATAGCAGAGAGAAAGAGAGTGACTGAGACACAGACACAGTGAGAGATGGACACAGACAGGGATAGCAGAGAGAAAGAGAGTGACAGACACAGACACAGTGAGAGATGGACACAGACAGGGATAGCAGAGAGAAAGAGAGTGACAGACACAGACGCAGTGAGAGATGGACACAGACAGGGATAGCAGAGAGAAAAGAGAGTGACTGAGACACAGACACAGTGAGAGATGGACACAGACAGGGTTAGCAGAGAGAAAGAGAGTGACTGAGACACAGACGCAGTGAGAGATGGACACAGACAGGGATAGCAGAGAGAAAGAGAGTGACTGAGACACAGACACAGTGAGAGATGGACACAGACAGGGATAGCAGAGAGAAAGAGAGTGACAGACACAGACGCAGTGAGAGATGGACACAGACAGGGATAGCAGAGAGAAAGAGAGTGACTGAGACACAGACGCAGTGAGAGATGGACACAGACAGGGATAGCAGAGAGAAAGAGAGTGACAGACACAGACGCAGTGAGAGATGGACACAGACAGGGATAGCAGAGAGAAAGAGAGTGACAGACACAGTGAGAGATGGACACAGACAGGGATAGCAGAGAGAAAGAGAGTGACAGACACAGACACAGTGAGAGATGGAAACAGACAGGGATAGCAGAGAGAAAGAGAGTGACTCAGACACAGACACAGTGAGAGATGGACACAGACAGGGATAGCAGAGAGAAAGAGAGTGACTGAGACACAGACACAGTGAGATGGACACAGACAGGGATAGCAGAGAGAAAGAGAGTGACAGACACAGACACAGTGAGAGATGGACACAGACAGGATAGCAGAGAGAAAGAGAGTGACAGACACAGACACAGTGAGAGATGGACACAGACAGGGATAGCAGAGAGAAAGAGAGTGACTGAGACACAGACACAGTGAGATGGACACAGACAGGGATAGCAGAGAGAAAGAGAGTGACAGACACAGACACAGTGAGATGGACACAGACAGGGATAGCAGAGAGAAAGAGAGTGACAGACACAGACACAGTGAGAGATGGACACAGACAGGGATAGCAGAGAGAAAGAGAGTGACAGACACAGTGAGAGATGGACACAGACAGGGTTAGCAGAGAGAAAGAGAGATGGACAGACAGTGAGAGATGGACACAGACAGGGAGATAGCAGAGAGAAAGAGAGTGACTGAGACACAGATGCAGTGAGAGATGGACACAGACAGGGATAGCAGAGAAAGAGAGTGACAGACACAGACACAGTGAGAGATGGACACAGACAGGGATAGCAGAGAGAAAGAGAGTGACTGAGACACAGACACAGTGAGAGATGGACACAGACAGGGATAGCAGAGAGAAAGAGAGTGACAGACACAGACACAGTGAGAGATGGACACAGACAGGGATAGCAGAGAGAAAGAGAGTGACAGACACAGACACAGTGAGAGATGGACACAGACAGGGATAGCAGAGAGAAAAAGAGTGGACTGAGACACAGACACAGTGAGAGATGGACACAGACAGGGATAGCAGAGAGAAAGAGAGTGACAGACACAGACACAGTGAGAGATGGACACAGACAGGGATAGCAGAGAGAAAGAGAGTGACTGAGACACAGACACAGTGAGAGATGGACACAGACAGGGATAGCAGAGAGAAAGAGAGTGACAGACACAGACACAGTGAGAGATGGACACAGACAGGGATAGCAGAGAGAAAGAGAGTGACAGACACAGACACAGTGAGAGATGGACACAGACAGGGATAGCAGAGAGAAAGAGAGTGACTGGAGACACAGACACAGTGAGAGATGGACACAGACAGGGATAGCAGAGAGAAAGAGAGTGACTGAGACACAGACACAGTGAGAGATGGACACAGACAGGGATAGCAGAGAGAAAAGAGAGTGACTGAGACACAGACACAGTGAGAGATGGACACAGACAGGGATAGCAGAGAGAAAGAGTGACAGACACAGACACAGTGAGAGATGGACACAGACAGGGATAGCAGAGAGAAAGAGAGTGACTGAGACACAGACACAGTGAGAGATGGACACAGACAGGGATAGCAGAGAAAGAGAGTGACAGACACAGACACAGTGAGAGATGGACACAGACAGGGTTAGCAGAGAGAAAGAGTGACAGACACAGACACAGTGAGAGATGGACACAGACAGGGATAGCAGAGAGAAAGAGTGACTGAGACACAGACACAGTGAGATGATGGACACAGACAGGGATAGCAGAGAAAAAGAGAGATGGACAACAGACAGAGACACAGATGCAGTGAGAGATGGACACAGACAGGGATAGCAGAGAGAAAGAGTGACAGACCCTGAACACAGTGAGATGGACACAGACAAGGGATAACAGAGAAAAAGAAGTGACAGACACAGACAGTGAGAGATGGACACAGACAGGGATAGCAGAGAAAAAAGTGACAGAGTGACAGATGGACACAGTGAGAGATGGACACAGACAGGGTTGGACCTGCAGAGAGAAAAGAGAGTGACTAGAGACACAGTGAGAGATGGACACAGACAGGGTTAGCAAGAGAAGAGTGACTGAGACACAGACACAGTGAGAGATGGACACAGACAGGGATAGCAGAGAGAAAGAGAGTGACAGACACAGTGAAGATGAACCCTGACAGGGATAGCAGAGAAAAGAGAGTGACAGACACAGACACAGTGAGAGATGGACACAGACAGGGATAGCAGAGAGAAAAGAGAATGACTGGAACACAGACACAGTGAGAGATGGACACTGAGACAGGGTTAGCAGGGGAAAGAGAGTGACTGAGACACAGACGCAGTGAGATGGACACAGACAGGGATAGTAGAGAGAGAAAGAGTGACTAACACAGACACAGTGAGAGATGGACACAGACAGGGATGTAACGAGAAAACAGTGACTGACACATGAACACAGTGAGAGATGGACACAGACAGGGATAACAGAAAGTGACAGACACAGTGAGAGATGGACACAGACAGGGATAGCAGAGAGAAAGAGAGGACTGAGACACAGACGCAGTGAGATGGACACAGACAGGGATAGTAGAGAGAAGAGAAGTGACAGACACCTGACACAGTGAGAGATGGACACAGACAGGGTTAGCAGAGAGAAAGTGACTGAGACACAGACAGTGAGATGGACTGAACAGGATAGCAGAGAGAAAGAAGTGACAGACACAGTGAGAGATGGACACAGACAGGGATAGCAGAGAAAAGAGTGACAGACACTGAACCTGATGAGATGGACACAGACAGGGTTAGCAGAGAGAAAGAGAGTGACAGACACAGAGACACAGCAGTGAGAGATGGACACAGACAGGGATAGCAGAAAAAGAGAGTGACAGACAGACGAGTGAGAGATGGACACAGACAGGGATAGCAGAGAGAAAGAGAATGACTGAGACACAGACGCAGTGAGAGATGGACCTGACAGGGATAGCAGAGAGAAAGAGAGTGACAGACACAGTGAGAGATGGACAGACAGGGATAGCAGAGAGAAAGAGAGTGACAGACACAGTGAGATGGACACAGACAGGGATAGCAGAGAAAGAGTGACTGAACCTGAACCTGATGAGATGGACCCTGAACAGGGATAACAGAAAGAGAGTGACAGACACAGACACAGTGAGAGATGGACACAGACAGGGATAGCAGAGAGAAGAAGTGACAGACACAGTGAGAGATGGACACAGACAGGGATAGCAGAGAGAAAGAGAGTGACTGGAGACACAGACACCAGTGAGAGATGGACAGACAGGATAGCAGAGAGAAAGAGAGTGACTAGACACAGTGAGAGATGGACACAGACAGGGATAGCAGAGAGAAAGAGAGTGACTAGACACAGACGCAGTGAGAGATGGACACAGACAGGGATAGCAGAGAGAAAGAGAGTGACTGAGACACAGACACAGTGAGAGATGGACACAGACAGGGATAGCAGAGAGAAAGAGAGTGACAGACACAGACACAGTGAGAGATGGACACAGACAGGGATAGCAGAGAGAAAGAGAGTGACAGACACAGTGAGAGATGGACACAGACAGGGATAGCAGAGAGAAAGAGTGACTGAGACACAGACACAGTGAGAGATGGACACAGACAGGGATAGCAGAGAGAAAGAGAGTGACAGACACAGACGCAGTGAGAGATGGACACAGACAGGGATAGCAGAGAGAAAGAGAGTGACTGAGACACAGACACAGTGAGAGATGGACACAGACAGGGATAGCAGAGAGAAAGAGAGTGACTGAGACACAGACACAGTGAGAGATGGACACAGACAGGGATAGCAGAGAGAAAGAGAGTGACAGACACAGACACAGTGAGAGATGGACACAGACAGGGATAGCAGAGAGAAAGAGAGTGACAGACACAGACACAGTGAGAGATGGACACAGACAGGGATAGCAGAGAGAAAGAGAGTGACAGACACAGACACAGTGAGAGATGGACACAGACAGGGATAGCAGAGAGAAAGAGAGTGACTGAGACACAGACATGAGAGATGGACACAGACAGGGATAGCAGAGAGAAAGAGAGTGACAGACACAGACACAGTGAGAGATGGACACAGACAGGGGATAGCAGAGAGAAAGAGAGTGACCCAGACACAGTGAGAGATGGACACAGACAGGGATAGCAGAGAGAAAGAGAGTGACTGAGACACAGACACAGTGAGAGATGGACACAGACAGGGATAGCAGAGAGAAAGAGAGTGACAGACACAGACACAGTGAGAGATGGACACAGACAGGGATAGCA
>NC_056446.1:1764649-1799071 GCF_018296145.1 Oncorhynchus tshawytscha | reverse complement strand
AGACACAGACACAGTGAGAGATGGACACAGACAGGGATAGCAGAGAAGAAAGAGAGTGAGAGAGACACAGACACAGTGAGAGATGGACACAGACAGGGATAGCAGAGAAAAGTGACAGACAAGTGAGAGATGGACACAGACAGGGATAGCAGAGAGAAAGACAGTGACAGACACAGTGAGAGATGGACACAGACAGGGATAGCAGAGAGAAAGAGAGTGACTGACACAGACACAGTGAGAGATGGACACAGACAGGGATAGCAGAGAGAAAGAGAGTGACAGACACAGACACAGTGAGAGATGGACACAGACAGGGATAGCAGAGAGAAAGAGAGTGACTGAGACACAGACACAGTGAGAGATGGACACAGACAGGGTTAGCAGAGAGAAAGAGAGTGGACAGACACTGACAGACACAGACACAGTGAGAGATGGACACAGACAGGGATAGCAGAGAGAAAGAGTGACTGAGACACAGACAGACAGTGAGAGATGGACACAGACACAGACAGGGATAGCAGAGAGAAAGAGAGTGACAGACACAGACACAGTGAGATGGACACAGACAGGGATAGCAGAGAGAAAGAGAGTGACTGAGACACAGACACAGTGAGAGATGGACACAGACAGGGATAGCAGAGAGAAAGAGAGTGACAGACACAGACACAGTGAGATGGACACAGACAGGGATAGCAGAGAGAAAAAGAGAGTGACAGACTGAGACACAGACACAGTGAGAGATGGACACAGACAGGGATAGCAGAGAGAAAGAGAGTGACTGAGACACAGACACAGTGAGAGATGGACACAGACAGGGATAGCAGAGAGAAAGAGAGTGACAGACACAGACACAGTGAGAGATGGACACAGACAGGATAGCAGAGAGAAAGAGTGACACAGTGAGAGACACAGTGAGAAGATGACACAGACACAGTGAGAGATGGACACAGGGATAGCAGAGAGAAAGACACAGAGTGACTGAGACACAGACAGTGTGAGAGATGGACACAGACAGGGATAGCAGAGAGAAAGAGAGTGACTGAGACACAGACACAGTGAGAGATGGACACAGACAGGGATAGCAGAGAGAAAGAGAGTGACAGACACAGACACAGTGAGAGATGGACACAGACAGGGTTAGCAGAGAGAGAGATGGACACAGACATGGGATAGCAGAGAGAAAGAGAGTGACAGACACAGACACAGTGAGAGATGGACACAGACAGGGATAGCAGAGAGAAAGAGAGTGACTGAGACACAGACACAGTGAGAGATGGACACAGACAGGGATAGCAGAGAGAAAGAGAGATGGACACAGACAGGGTTACAGACACAGTGAGAGATGGACACAGACAGGGATAGCAGAGAGAAAGAGTGACAGACACAGTGAGAGATGGACAGACAGGGATGAGAGAGATGGACACAGACACAGTGAGAGATGGACACAGACAGGGATAGCAGAGAGAAAGAGAGTGACAGACACTGGAGACACAGACACAGACACAGACAGGGAGATGGACACAGACATGGACACAGACAGGGTTAGCAGAGAGAAAGAGACTGACAGACACACAGTGAGAGATGGACACAGACAGGGATAGCAGAGAGAAACAGATGAGACACAGACACAGTGAGATGGACACAGACAGGGATACAGAGAGTGAGTGACAGACACAGACACAGTGAGAGATGGACACAGACAGGGACAGAGAGAAAGAGAGGATAGACACAGACAGAGATGGACACAGAAAGAGAGTGACAGACACAGATGCAGTGAGAGATGGACACAGACAGGGATAGCAGAGAGAAAGAGAGTGACAGACACAGACACAGACAGGGATAGCAGAGAGATGGACACAGACAGGGATAGCAGAGAGAAGAAAGAGTGTGACTGAGACACAGACACAGTGAGAGATGGACACAGACAGGGATAGCAGAGAGAAAGAGAGTGACTGAGACACAGAGATGGACACAGTGAGATGGACACAGACAGGGATAGCAGAGAGAAAGAGAGTGACTGACACAGACACAGTGAGAGATGGACACAGACAGGGATAGCAGAGAGAAAGAGAGAGAAAGAGAGTGACAGACACAGACACAGTGAGAGATGGACACAGACAGGGATAGCAGAGAGAAAGAGAGTGACTGAGACACAGACACAGTGAGAGATGGACACAGACAGGGATAGCAGAGAGAAAGAGAGTGACTGAGACAGACACAGTGAGAGATGGACACAGACAGGGATAGCAGAGAGAAAGAGTGACTGAGACACAGACACAGTGAGAGATGGACACAGACAGGGATAGCAGAGAGAAAGAGAGTGACAGACACAGTGAGAGATGGACACAGACAGGGTTAGCAGAGAGAAAGAGAGTGACTGAGACACAGACACAGTGAGAGATGGACACAGACAGGGATAGCAGAGAGAAAGAGAGTGACTGAGACACAGACGCAGTGAGAGATGGACACAGACAGGGATAGCAGAGAGAAAGAGAGTGACAGACACAGACAGACAGTGAGAGATGGACACAGACAGGGATGGACACAGAGAGAAAGAGAGTGACTGAGACACAGACACAGTGAGAGATGGACACAGACAGGGATAGCAGAGAGAAAGAGAGTGACAGAGACACAGTGAGAGATGGACACAGACAGGGATAGCAGAGAGAAAGAGAGTGACAGACACAGACACAGTGAGAGATGGACACAGACAGGGATAGCAGAGAGAAAGAGAGATGGACACAGACCCAAGTGACAGACACAGACACAGTGAGAGATGGACACAGACAGGATAGCAGAGAGAAAGAGAGTGACAGACACAGACACAGTGAGAGATGGACACAGACAGGGTTAGCAGAGAGAAAGAGAGTGACAGACACAGACACAGTGAGAGATGGACACAGACAGGGTTAGCAGAGAGAAAGAGAGTGACAGACACAGACACAGTGAGAGATGGACACAGACAGGGATAGCAGAGAGAAAGAGAGTGACAGACACAGACACAGTGAGAGATGGACACAGACAGGGATAGCAGAGAGAAAGAGAGTGACAGACACAGACACAGTGAGAGATGGACACAGACAGGGATAGCAGAGAGAAAGAGAGTGACAGACACAGACACAGTGAGAGATGGACACAGACAGGGATACAGAGAGAAAGAGTGAGACACAGAGAGATGGACACAGACAGGGATAGCAGAGAGAAAGAGACAGACGCAGTGAGAGATGGACACAGACACAGAAAGAGGGACAGACAGGGGAGAGATAGACAGGGATAGCAGAGAAAGAGAGTGACTGAGACACAGACAGTTTTATCACACAGTGAGAGAGATGGACACAGACAGGGATAGACAGATAGCAGAGAGAAAGAGAGTGAGACACAGACACAGTGAGAGATGGACACAGACAGGGATAGCAGAGAGAAAAAGAGAGACACAGACACAGTGAGAGATGGACACAGACAGGGGATAGCAGAGAAAGAGATGGACACAGACAGGATAGCAGAGAGAGAAAAGAGAGTGACAGACACAGACACAGTGAGAGATGGACACAGACAGGGATAGCAGACAGGGATGGACACAGACAGGGATAGCAGAGAAAGAGAGTGACAGACACAGACAGACACAGTGAGAGATGGACACAGACAGGGATAGCAGAGAGAAAAAGAGTGACTGAGACACAGACACAGTGAGAGATGGACACAGACAGGGATAGCAGAGAGAAAGAGAGTGACAGACACAGTGAGAGATGGACACAGACAGGGATAGCAGAGAGAAAGAGAGTGAGAGACACAGACAGGGTTAGCAGAGAGTGAGAGATGGACACAGAGAGGATAGCAGAGAGAAAGAGAGTGACTGAGACACAGATCAGACAGACACAGTGAGAGATGGACACAGACAGGGATAGCAGAGAGAAAGAGAGTGACAGACACAGACACAGAGAAAGAGAGATGGACACAGACAGGGATAGCAGAGAGAAAGAGAGTGACAGACACAGACACAGTGAGAGATGGACACAGACAGGGATAGCAGAGAGAAAGAGAGTGACAGACACAGACACAGTGAGAGATGGACACAGACAGGGATAGCAGAGAGAAAGAGAGTGACAGACACAGTGAGAGATGGACACAGACAGGGATAGCAGAGAGAAAGAGAGTGACAGACACAGACACAGTGAGAGATGGACACAGACAGGGATAGCAGAGAGAAAGAGAGTGACTGAGACACAGACACAGTGAGAGATGGACAGACAGGGATAGCAGAGAAAGAGAGTGACAGACACAGTGAGAGATGGACACAGATGGACACAGACAGGGACACAGAGAGATGGACAAGGGATAGCAGAGAGACAGACAGACACAGACACAGTGAGAGATGGACACAGACAGGGATAGCAGAGAGAAAGAGAGTGACAGACACAGACACACAGAGAGATGGACAGACACAGACACAGTGAGAGATGGACACAGACAGGGATAGCAGAGGATACTGAGACACAGATAGCAGAGAAAGAGAGACAGGGACTGAGACACAGACACAGTGAGAGATGGACACAGACAGGGATAGCAGAGAGAAAGAGAGTGACAGACACAGACACAGTGAGAGATGGACACAGGGACAGGGATAGAGAGAGAGAAAGAGAGAAAGAGAGTGACAGACACAGACACAGTGAGATGGACACAGACAGGGATAGCAGAGAGAAAGAGAGTGAGAGACTGAGACACAGACACAGTGAGAGATGGACACAGACAGGGACACAGGAGAGAGATGGACACAGACAGAGAGAAAGAGACACAGACGCAGTGAGAGATGGACACAGACAGGGACACAGAACAGACAGGGAGAGAGAGAGTGACAGACACAGACAGGAGAGATGGACACAGACAGGGATAGCAGAGAGAAAGAGTGAGAGATGGACACAGACAGGGTACACAGATGACAGAGATGGACAGTGAGAGATGGACAGACAGGGATAGCAGAGAGAAAGAGTGAGAGTGAGAGACACAGACACAGTGAGAGATGGACACAGACAGGGACACAGACACAGTGAGAGATGGACACAGACAGGATAGCAGAGAGAAAGAGAGTGACAGACACAGACACAGTGAGAGATGGACACAGACAGGGATAGCAGAGAGAAAGAGAGTGACAGACACAGACACAGTGAGAGATGGACACAGACAGGGATAGCAGAGAGAAAGAGAGTGACTGAGACACAGACACAGTGAGAGATGGACACAGACAGGGATAGCAGAGAGAAAGAGAGTGACAGACACAGACACAGTGAGAAAGATGGACACAGACAGAGAGAAAGAGAGTGACTGAGACACAGACACAGTGAGAGATGGACACAGACAGGGATAGCAGAGAGAAAGAGAGTGACAGACACAGACACAGTGAGAGATGGACACAGACAGGGATAGCAGAGAGAAAGAGAAACACAGATGAGAGAGAAAGAGAGTGAGACACAGATGGACACAGACAGGGATGAAAGAGATGGACACAGACAGTGAGGATAGCAGACAGGGATAGCAGAGAGAAAGAGAGTGACAGACACAGACACAGTGAGATGGACACAGACAGGGATAGCAGAGAGAAAGAGAGTGACAGACACAGACACAGTGAGAGATGGACACAGACAGGGATAGCAGAGAGAAAAGAGAGTGACAGACACAGACACAGTGAGATGGACACAGACAGGGATACAGAGGAAAGAGAGTGACAGACAGAGAGAAAGACAGGGATAGCAGAGAGAAAGAGAGTGACAGACACAGTGAGAGATGGACACAGACAGGGATAGCAGAGAGAAAAAGAGACACAGACACAGTGAGATGGACACAGACAGGGATAGCAGAGAGAAAGAGAGTGACAGACACAGACACAGTGAGAGATGGACACAGACAGGGATAGCAGAGAGAAAGAGAGTGACAGACACAGACACAGTGAGAGATGGACACAGACAGGGATAGCAGAGAGAAAGAGAGTGACAGACACAGACACAGTGAGAGATGGACACAGACAGGGATAGCAGAGAGAAAGAGAGTGACAGACACAGACACAGTGAGAGATGGACACAGACAGGGATAGCAGAGAGAAAGAGAGTGACTGAGACACAGACACAGTGAGAGATGGACACAGACAGGGATAGCAGAGAGAAAGAGAGTGACAGACACAGACACAGTGAGAGATGGACACAGACAGGGTTAGCAGAGAGAAAGAGAGTGACAGACACAGACACAGTGAGAGATGGACACAGACAGGGATAGCAGAGAGAAAGAGAGTGACAGACAGACAGTGAGAGATGGACACAGACAGGGATAGCAGAGAGAAAGAGAGTGAGACACAGACACAGTGAGAGATGGACACAGACAGGGATAGCAGAGAGAAAGAGACTGACAGACACAGACACAGTGAGAGATGGACACAGACAGGGATAGCAGAGAGAAAGAGAGTGACTGAGACACAGACACAGTGAGAGATGGACACAGACAGGGATAGCAGAGAGAAAGAGAGTGACTGAGAGACACAGACACAGTGAGAGATGGACACAGACAGGGATAGCAGACAGAGAAAGAGAGTGACAGACACAGACACAGTGAGAGATGGACACAGACAGGGATAGCAGAGAGAAAGAGAGTGACAGACACAGACACAGTGAGAGATGGACACAGACAGGGATAGCAGAGAGAGTGACAGACAAGACACAGTGACAGACACAGAGAAACAGTGAGAGATGGACACAGACAGGGATAGCAGAGAGAAAGAGAGTGACAGACACAGACGCAGTGAGAGATGGACACAGACAGGGATAGCAGAGAGAAAGAGAGTGACAGACACAGACGCAGTGAGAGATGGACACAGACAGGGTTAGCAGAGAGAAAGAGAGTGACTGAGACACAGACACAGTGAGAGATGGACACAGACAGGGATAGCAGAGAGAAAGAGAGTGACAGACACAGTGAGAGATGGACACAGACAGGGATAGCAGAGAGAAAGAGAGTGACAGACACAGACACAGTGAGAGATGGACACAGACAGGGTTAGCAGAGAGAAAGAGAGTGACTGAGACACAGACACAGTGAGAGATGGACACAGACAGGGACAGAGAGAAAGAGAGTGACAGACACAGACACAGTGAGAGATGGACACAGACAGGGATAGCAGAGAGAAAGAGAGTGACTGAGACACAGACACAGTGAGAGATGGACACAGACAGGGATAGCAGAGAGAAAGAGAGTGACAGACACAGACACAGTGAGAGATGGACACAGACAGGGATAGCAGAGAGAAAGAGAGTGACAGACAGACACAGTGAGAGATGGACACAGACAGGGTTAGCAGAGAGAAAGAGAGTGACAGACACAGACACAGTGAGAGATGGACACAGACAGGGATAGCAGAGAGAAAGAGAGTGACTGAGACACAGTGAGAGATGGACACAGACAGGGATAGCAGAGAGAAAGAGAGTGACAGACACAGACACAGTGAGAGATGGACACAGACAGGGATAGCAGAGAGAAAGAGAGTGACAGACACAGACACAGTGAGAGATGGACACAGACAGGGATAGCAGAGAGAAAGAGAGTGACAGACACAGACACAGTGAGAGATGGACACAGACAGGGATAGCAGAGAGAAAGAGAGTGACTGAGACACAGACACAGTGAGAGATGGACACAGACAGGGATAGCAGAGAGAAAGAGAGTGACAGACACAGACACAGTGAGAGATGGACACAGACAGGGATAGCAGAGAGAAAAGAGTGAGTGACAGACAGTGAGAGATGGACACAGACAGGGATAGCAGAGAGAAAGAGAGTGACTGAGACACAGACACAGAGAGAGAGAGATGGACACAGACAGGGATAGCAGAGAGAAAGAGAGTGACAGACACAGACACAGTGAGAGATGGACACAGACAGGGATAGCAGAGAGAAAGAGAGTGACAGACACAGACGCAGTGAGAGATGGACACAGACAGGGTTAGCAGAGAGAAAGAGAGTGACTGAGACACAGACGCAGTGAGAGATGGACACAGACAGGGATAGCAGAGAGAAAGAGAGTGACAGACACAGACACAGTGAGAGATGGACACAGACAGGGATAGCAGAGAGAAAGAGAGTGACAGACACAGACGCAGTGAGAGATGGACACAGACAGGGATAGCAGAGAGAAAGAGAGTGACTGAGACACAGACACAGTGAGAGATGGACACAGACAGGGATAGCAGAGAGAAAGAGAGTGACAGACACAGACGCAGTGAGAGATGGACACAGACAGGGATAGCAGAGAGAAATAGAGTGACTGAGACACAGACACAGTGAGAGATGGACACAGACAGGGTTAGCAGAGAGAAAGAGAGTGACTGAGACACAGATGCAGTGAGAGATGGACACAGACAGGGATAGCAGAGAGAAAGAGAGTGACAGACACAGACGCAGTGAGAGATGGACACAGACAGGGATAGCAGAGAGAAAGAGAGTGACTGAGACACAGACACAGTGAGAGATGGACACAGACAGGGATAGCAGAGAGAAAGAGAGTGACAGACACAGACACAGTGAGAGATGGACACAGACATGGATAGCAGAGAGAAAGAGAGTGACAGAGACACAGACACAGTGAGAGATGGACACAGACAGGGATAGCAGAGAGAAAGAGAGTGACTGAGACACAGACGCAGTGAGAGATGGACACAGACAGGGATAGCAGAGAGAAAGAGAGTGACTGAGACACAGACACAGTGAGAGATGGACACAGACAGGGATAGCAGAGAGAAAGAGAGTGTGACACAGACACAGTGAGAGATGGACACAGACAGGGATAGCAGAGAGAAAGAGAGTGACAGACACAGACACAGTGAGAGATGGACACAGACAGGGTTAGCAGAGAGAAAGAGAGTGACTGAGACACAGACACAGTGAGAGATGGACACAGACAGGGATAGCAGAGAGAAAGAGTGACTGAGACACAGACACAGTGAGAGATGGACACAGACAGGGTTAGCAGAGAGAAAGAGAGTGACTGAGACACAGACACAGTGAGAGATGGACACAGACAGGGATAGCAGAGAGAAAGAGAGTGACAGACACAGTGAGAGATGGACACAGACAGGGTTAGCAGAGAGAAAGAGAGTGACTGAGACACAGACACAGTGAGAGATGGACACAGACAGGGATAGCAGAGAGAAAGAGAGTGACAGACACAGACACAGTGAGAGATGGACACAGACAGGGATAGCAGAGAGAAAGAGAGTGACAGACACAGTGAGAGATGGACACAGACAGGGTTAGCAGAGAGAAAGAGAGTGACAGACACAGACACAGTGAGAGATGGACACAGACAGGGATAGCAGAGAGAAAGAGAGTGACTGAGACACAGACACAGTGAGAGATGGACACAGACAGGGATAGCAGAGAGAGAAATAGAGTGACTGAGACACAGACGCAGTGAGAGATGGACACAGACAGGGATAGCAGAGAGAAAGAGAGTGACTGAGACACAGACACAGTGAGAGATGGACACAGACAGGGATAGCAGAGAGAAAGAGAGTGACAGACACAGTGAGAGATGGACACAGACAGGGATAGCAGAGAGAAAGAGAGTGACTGAGACACAGATGCAGTGAGAGATGGACACAGACAGGGATAGCAGAGAGAAAGAGTGACTGAGACACAGACACAGTGAGAGATGGACACAGACAGGGTTAGCAGAGAGAAAGAGAGTGACTGAGACACAGACACAGTGAGAGATGGACACAGACAGGGATAGCAGAGAGAAAGAGAGTGACAGACACAGTGAGAGATGGACACAGACAGGGTTAGCAGAGAGAAAGAGAGTGACTGAGACACAGACACAGTGAGAGATGGACACAGACAGGGATAGCAGAGAGAAAGAGAGTGACTGAGACACAGACACAGTGAGAGATGGACACAGACAGGGATAGCAGAGAGAAAGAGAGTGACAGACACAGACGACAGTGAGAGATGGACACAGACAGGGATAGCAGAGAGAAAGAGAGTGACAGACACAGACACAGTGAGAGATGGACACAGACAGGGATAGCAGAGAGAAAGAGAGTGACAGACAGACACAGTGAGAGATGGACACAGACAGGGATAGCAGAGAGAAAAGAGAGTGACTGAGACACAGACGCAGTGAGAGATGGACACAGACAGGGATAGCAGAGAGAAAGAGAGTGACTGAGACACAGACACAGTGAGAGATGGACACAGACAGGGATAGCAGAGAGAAAGAGAGTGACAGACAGACGCAGTGAGAGATGGACACAGACAGGGATAGCAGAGAGAAAGAGAGTGACAGACACAGTGAGAGATGGACACAGACAGGGATAGCAGAGAGAAAGAGTGACTGAGACACAGACACAGTGAGAGATGGACACAGACAGGGATAGCAGAGAGAAAGAGAGTGACAGACACAGACGCAGTGAGAGATGGACACAGACAGGGATAGCAGAGAGAAAGAGAGTGACAGACACAGTGAGAGATGGACACAGACAGGGATAGCAGAGAGAAAGAGAGTGACTGAGACACAGACACAGTGAGAGATGGACACAGACAGGGATAGCAGAGAGAAAGAGAGTGACAGACACAGTGAGAGATGGACACAGACAGGGATAGCAGAGAGAAAGAGAGTGACAGACACAGACACAGTGAGAGATGGACACAGACAGGGATAGCAGAGAGAAAGAGAGTGACAGACACAGTGAGAGATGGACACAGACAGGGATAGCAGAGAGAAAGAGAGTGACAGACACAGTGAGAGATGGACACAGACAGGGTTAGCAGAGAGAAAGAGAGTGACAGACACAGTGAGAGATGGACACAGACAGGGATAGCAGAGAGAAAGAGAGTGACTGAGACACAGACGCAGTGAGAGATGGACACAGACAGGGATAGCAGAGAGAAAGAGAGTGACAGACACAGACACAGTGAGAGATGGACACAGACAGGGATAGCAGAGAGAAAGAGAGTGACTGAGACACAGATGCAGTGAGAGATGGACACAGACAGGGATAGCAGAGAGAAAGAGTGACTGAGACACAGACACAGTGAGAGATGGACACAGACAGGGTTAGCAGAGAGAAAGAGAGTGACAGACACAGACGCAGTGAGAGATGGACACAGACAGGGATAGCAGAGAGAAAGAGAGTGACTGAGACAGACACAGTGAGAGATGGACACAGACAGGGATAGCAGAGAGAAAGAGAGTGACAGACACAGACACAGTGAGAGATGGACACAGACAGGGATAGCAGAGAGAAAGAGAGTGACTGAGACACATGAGAGATGGACACAGACAGGGATAGCAGAGAGAAAGAGAGTGACAGACACAGACACAGTGAGAGATGGACACAGACAGGGATAGCAGAGAGAAAGAGAGTGACAGACACAGTGAGAGATGGACACAGACAGGGATAGCAGAGAGAAAGAGAGTGACTGAGACTGAGACACAGACACAGTGAGAGATGGACACAGACAGGGATAGCAGAGAGAAAGAGAGTGACTGAGACACAGACACAGTGAGAGATGGACACAGACAGGGATAGCAGAGAGAAAGAGAGTGACTAAGACACAGACGCAGTGAGAGATGGACACAGACAGGGATAGCAGAGAGAAAGAGAGTGACAGACAGACGCAGTGAGAGATGGACACAGACAGGGATAGCAGAGAGAAAGAGAGTGACTGAGACACAGACGCAGTGAGAGATGGACACAGACAGGGATAGCAGAGAGAAAGAGAGTGACAGACACAGTGAGAGATGGACACAGACAGGGATAGCAGAGAGAAAGAGAGTGACAGACACAGTGAGAGATGGACACAGACAGGGATAGCAGAGAGAAAGAGAGTGACAGACACAGACACAGTGAGAGATGGACACAGACAGGGATAGCAGAGAGAAAGAGAGTGACAGACACAGACACAGTGAGAGATGGACACAGACAGGGATAGCAGAGAGAAAGAGAGTGACAGACACAGTGAGAGATGGACACAGACAGGGATAGCAGAGAGAAAGAGAGTGACAGACACAGACACAGTGAGAGATGGACACAGACAGGGATAGCAGAGAGAAAGAGAGTGACTCAGAAACAGACACAGTGAGAGATGGACACAGACAGGGATAGCAGAGAGAAAGAGAGTGACTGACACACAGACGCAGTGAGAGATGGACACAGACAGGGATAGCAGAGAGAAAGAGAGTGACAGACACAGACACAGTGAGAGATGGACACAGACAGGGATAGCAGAGAGAAAGAGAGTGACAGACACAGACACAGTGAGAGATGGACACAGACAGGGATAGCAGAGAGAAAGAGAGTGACAGACACAGACACAGTGAGAGATGGACACAGACAGGGATAGCAGAGAGAAAGAGAGTGACTGAGACACAGACGCAGTGAGAGATGGACACAGACAGGGATAGCAGAGAGAAAGAGAGTGACAGACACAGACACAGTGAGAGATGGACACAGACAGGGATAGCAGAGAGAAAGAGAGTGACAGACACAGACACAGTGAGAGATGGACACAGACAGGGATAGCAGAGAGAAAAGAGTGACTGAGACACAGACACAGTGAGAGATGGACACAGACAGGGATAGCAGAGAGAAAGAGAGTGACAGACACAGACACAGTGAGAGATGGACACAGACAGGGATAGCAGAGAGAAAGAGAGTGACAGACACAGACACAGTGAGAGATGGACACAGACAGGGTTAGCAGAGAGAAAGAGAGTGACTGAGACACAGACACAGTGAGAGATGGACACAGACAGGGATAGCAGAGAGAAAGAGAGTGACAGACACAGACACAGTGAGAGATGGACACAGACAGGGATAGCAGAGAGAAAGAGAGTGACAGACACAGTGAGAGATGGACACAGACAGGGATAGCAGAGAGAAAGAGAGTGACTGAGACACAGACACAGTGAGAGATGGACACAGACAGGGATAGCAGAGAGAAAGAGAGTGACAGACACAGACACAGTGAGAGATGGACACAGACAGGGTTAGCAGAGAGAAAGAGAGTGACAGACACAGACACAGTGAGAGATGGACACAGACAGGGATAGCAGAGAGAAAGAGAGTGACTGAGACACAGACACAGTGAGAGATGGACACAGACAGGGATAGCAGAGAGAAAGAGAGTGACAGACACAGACACAGTGAGAGATGGACACAGACAGGGATAGCAGAGAGAAAGAGAGTGACTGAGACACAGACACAGTGAGAGATGGACACAGACAGGGATAGCAGAGAGAAAGAGAGTGACAGACACAGACACAGTGAGAGATGGACACAGACAGGGTTAGCAGAGAGAAAGAGAGTGACTGAGACACAGACACAGTGAGAGATGGACACAGACAGGGATAGCAGAGAGAAAGAGAGTGACAGACACAGACACAGTGAGAGATGGAAACAGACAGGGATAGCAGAGAGAAAGAGAGTGACTGAGACACAGACACAGTGAGAGATGGACACAGACAGGGATAGCAGAGAGAAAGAGAGTGACTGAGACACAGACACAGTGAGAGATGGACACAGACAGGGATAGCAGAGAGAAAGAGAGTGACAGACACAGACACAGTGAGAGATGGACACAGACAGGGATAGCAGAGAGAAAGAGAGTGACTGAGACACAGACACAGTGAGAGATGGACACAGACAGGGATAGCAGAGAGAAAGAGAGTGACAGACACAGTGAGAGATGGACACAGACAGGGATAGCAGAGAGAAAGAGAGTGACTGAGACACAGACACAGTGAGAGATGGACACAGACAGGGATAGCAGAGAGAAAGAGAGTGACAGACACAGTGAGAGATGGACACAGACAGGGTTAGCAGAGAGAAAGAGAGTGACTGAGACACAGATGCAGTGAGAGATGGACACAGACAGGGATAGCAGAGAGAAAGAGAGTGACAGACACAGACACAGTGAGAGATGGACACAGACAGGGATAGCAGAGAGAAAGAGAGTGACTGAGACACAGACACAGTGAGAGATGGACACAGACAGGGATAGCAGAGAGAAAGAGAGTGACAGACACAGACACAGTGAGAGATGGACACAGACAGGGATAGCAGAGAGAAAGAGAGTGACTGAGACACAGTGAGAGATGGACACAGACAGGGATAGCAGAGAGAAAGAGAGTGACAGACACAGACACAGTGAGAGATGGACACAGACAGGGATAGCAGAGAGAAAGAGAGTGACTGAGACACAGACGCAGTGAGAGATGGACACAGACAGGGATAGCAGAGAGAAAGAGAGTGACAGACACAGACACAGTGAGAGATGGACACAGACAGGGATAGCAGAGAGAAAGAGAGTGACTGACACAGTGAGAGATGGACACAGACAGGGATAGCAGAGAGAAAGAGAGTGACAGACACAGTGAGAGATGGACACAGACAGGGATAGCAGAGAGAAAGAGAGTGACAGACACAGACACAGACACACGTGAGAGATGGACACAGACAGGGATAGCAGAGAGAAAGAGAGTGACAGACACAGTGAGAGATGGACACAGACAGGGATAGCAGAGAGAAAGAGAGTGACTGAGACACAGACACAGTGAGAGATGGACACAGACAGGGATAGCAGAGAGAAAGAGAGTGACAGACACAGACACAGTGAGAGATGGACACAGACAGGGATAGCAGAGAGAAAGAGAGTGACAGACACAGACACAGTGAGAGATGGACACAGACAGGGATAGCAGAGAGAAAGAGAGTGACAGACACAGACACAGTGAGAGATGGACACAGACAGGGATAGCAGAGAGAAAGAGAGTGACTGAGACACAGACAGTGAGAGATGGACACAGACAGGGTTAGCAGAGAGAAAGAGAGTGACAGACAGTGAGAGATGGACACAGACAGGGATAGCAGAGAGAAAGAGAGTGACAGACACAGACGCAGTGAGAGATGGACACAGACAGGGATAGCAGAGAGAAAGAGAGTGACAGACACAGACACAGTGAGAGATGGACACAGACAGGGATAGCAGAGAGAAAGAGAGTGACAGACACAGACGCAGTGAGAGATGGACACAGACAGGGATAGCAGAGAGAAAGAGTGACAGACACAGACGCAGTGAGAGATGGACACAGACAGGGTTAGCAGAGAGAAAGAGAGTGACTGAGACACAGACACAGTGAGAGATGGACACAGACAGGGATAGCAGAGAGAAAGAGAGTGACAGACAGACACAGTGAGAGATGGACACAGACAGGGATAGCAGAGAGAAAGAGAGTGACAGACACAGTGAGAGATGGACACAGACAGGGATAGCAGAGAGAAAGAGAGTGACTGAGACACAGATGCAGTGAGAGATGGACACAGACAGGGATAGCAGAGAGAAAGAGAGTGACAGACACAGACGCAGTGAGAGATGGACACAGACAGGGATAGCAGAGAGAAAGAGAGTGACAGACACAGACGCAGTGAGAGATGGACACAGACAGGGATAGCAGAGAGAAAGAGAGTGACAGACACAGACACAGTGAGAGATGGACACAGACAGGGATAGCAGAGAGAAAGAGAGTGACAGACACAGACACAGTGAGAGATGGACACAGACAGGGATAGCAGAGAGAAAGAGAGTGACAGACACAGACGCAGTGAGAGATGGACACAGACAGGGATAGCAGAGAGAAAGAGAGTGACAGACACAGACACAGTGAGAGATGGACACAGACAGGGATAGCAGAGAGAAAGAGAGTGACAGACACAGACACAGTGAGAGATGGACACAGACAGGGATAGCAGAGAGAAAGAGAGTGACTGAGACACAGACACAGTGAGAGATGGACACAGACAGGGATAGCAGAGAGAAAAGAGTGACAGACACAGTGAGAGATGGACACAGACAGGGTTAGCAGAGAGAAAGAGAGTGACAGACACAGACACAGTGAGAGATGGACACAGACAGGGATAGCAGAGAGAAAGAGAGTGACTGAGACACAGACACAGTGAGAGATGGACACAGACAGGGTTAGCAGAGAGAAAGAGAGTGACAGACACAGACACAGTGAGAGATGGACACAGACAGGGATAGCAGAGAGAAAGAGAGTGACAGACACAGACACAGTGAGAGATGGACACAGACAGGGATAGCAGAGAGAAAGAGAGTGACAGACACAGACACAGTGAGAGATGGACACAGACAGGGATAGCAGAGAGAAAGAGAGTGACTGAGACACAGTGAGAGATGGACACAGACAGGGATAGCAGAGAGAAAGAGAGTGACAGACACAGTGAGAGATGGACACAGACAGGGATAGCAGAGAGAAAGAGAGTGACTGAGACACAGACACAGTGAGAGATGGACACAGACAGGGATAGCAGAGAGAAAGAGAGTGACAGACACAGACACAGTGAGAGATGGACACAGACAGGGATAGCAGAGAGAAAGAGAGTGACTGAGACACAGACACAGTGAGAGATGGACACAGACAGGGATAGCAGAGAGAAAGAGAGTGACAGACACAGACACAGTGAGAGATGGACACAGACAGGGATAGCAGAGAGAAAGAGAGTGACTGAGACACAGACACAGTGAGAGATGGACACAGACAGGGATAGCAGAGAGAAAGAGAGTGACAGACACAGACACAGTGAGAGATGGACACAGACAGGGTTAGCAGAGAGAAAGAGAGTGACAGACACAGACACAGTGAGAGATGGACACAGACAGGGTTAGCAGAGAGAAAGAGAGTGACAGACACAGACACAGTGAGAGATGGACACAGACAGGGATAGCAGAGAGAAAGAGAGTGACAGACACAGACACAGTGAGAGATGGACACAGACAGGGTTAGCAGAGAGAAAGAGAGTGACAGACACAGACACAGTGAGAGATGGACACAGACAGGGATAGCAGAGAGAAAGAGAGTGACAGACACATACACAGTGAGAGATGGACACAGACAGGGATAGCAGAGAGAAAGAGAGTGACTGAGACACAGTGAGAGATGGACACAGACAGGGATAGCAGAGAGAAAGAGAGTGACAGACACAGACGCAGTGAGAGATGGACACAGACAGGGATAGCAGAGAGAAAGAGAGTGACAGACACATACACAGTGAGAGATGGACACAGACAGGGATAGCAGAGAGAAAGAGAGTGACTGAGACACAGTGAGAGATGGACACAGACAGGGATAGCAGAGAGAAAGAGAGTGACTGAGACACAGACACAGTGAGAGATGGACACAGACAGGGATAGCAGAGAGAAAGAGAGTGACAGACACAGACGCAGTGAGAGATGGACACAGACAGGGATAGCAGAGAGAAAGAGAGTGACAGACACAGACGCAGTGAGAGATGGACACAGACAGGGATAGCAGAGAGAAATGGAGAAACTGAATATGTTTTAGAACCCACTTGAACATACAATGGAATATAAGGCATAAAACACCTTTTATCATGTAATCCACTTCATTAAAAAAACACTAATCTGATCAAAGCTCTTACTGGAACTAAACACTGATCCCATATAAAGTGGGCTAAATTGAGAGCTGTAGAAAGTGCATTGTGTTGTGTGTTATGCGTGCGTGTGTGTGTTATGCGTGCGTGTGTGTGTGTGTGTAAGAGAGGCAGAGATTGAGAGAGAGAGTCCGTGCGTTTGTGTGTGTGCTCATGTACGTACAGTATGTGTGTGCGTGCGTGCATAGCTGCATACGCACATGTGTGTGTGTGTGTGTGTGTGTGTGTGTGTGTGTGCCAACCGCTACTGGATAATGTGAGTAAGCTAGTTTGTGTGGGAGCGGGACAGACGTCAGCTGACAAAAAATGCTGACCACCTGGCATCAGCAAATCACCATGGCAACCGCCAACTCAGCCACCCACCAACGAGCGCCAAAACGCCTTCAGTGCCTTCCTCCATGTCTGATTCGCTGAACGGGAGAGCTTGGGTAAAGTGCACAGCCGTAGAGCAACGCTTAACTGACATAAATGCAGCTCAGCTCCATAGATAGTCGGACTCAATTTTGATATGCGCTATTAACATTTTTCACATGCTTTTCAACATGACTTTCTTGCTGAAAAGTTGATGTCCCTGCTAAAAGGTCAGCTTTGTGGACAGTGATGTGGTAAAAAAAAATAACACACAAAACCAATGTGTGTGTGTGTCAGAGAGAAACAGGAATGGCGTTACCAATTGGATTCACTACCTTTTATGGGCAATGATTGCCAGCCACACACACACACACACACACACACACACACACACACACAGGTAGAATGTCTGGTGAGAGTCGCGGGGTCATACACTATATAGTATATACAAAACTATATGAACAACCTTTCAAATTAGTTGATTCGGCTATTTCAGCCACATCTGTTGCTGACAGGTGTATAAAATCGAGCACACAGCCATGCAATCTCCATAGACAAATAGTGGCAGTACAATGGCCTTACTGAAGAGCTCAGTGACTTTCAGCGTGGCACCATCATAGGATGCCACCCTTCCAACAAGTCAGTTTGTCAAATTTCTGCCCTGCTAGAGCTGCACTAGTCAACCGTAAGTGCCGTTATCGTGAAGTGGAAACATCTCGGAGCAACAACGGCTCAGTCGAGAAGTGGTAGGCCACACAGGCTCACAGAACGGCTGAGTGCTGAAGCGGGTAGCGCATTAAAATCTGTCTGTCCTCAGTCGCAACACTCACTAGTGAGTTCCAGCAGTGACAAAGGTTTGGGGGGAGGACCTGTCCTGTTCCAGCATGACAACGCCCCCGTACACAAAGCGAAGTCCATACAGGAATGGTTTGGGGGGAGGAACCTGTCCTGTTCCAGCATGACAACGCCCCGTGCACAAAGCGAAGTCCATACAGGAATGGTTTGGGGGAGGAACCTGTCCTGTTCCAGCATGACAACGCCCCGTGCACAAAGCGAAGTCCATACAGGAATGGTTTGGGGGAGGAACCTGTCCTGTTCCAGCATGACAACGCCCCGTGCAAAAGCGAAGTCCATACAGGAATGGTTTGGGGGAGGAACCTGTCCTGTTCCAGCATGACAACGCCCCCGTGCACAAAGCGAAGTACATACAGGAATGGTTTGGGGGAGGAACCTGTCCTGTTCCAGCATGACAACGCCCCCGTGCACAAAGCGAAGTCCATACAGGAATGGTTTGGGGGAGGAACCTGTCCTGTTCCAGCATGACAACGCCCCGTGCACAAAGCGAAGTCCATACAGGAAAGGTTTGGGGGAGGAACCTGTCCTGTTCCAGCATGACAACGCCCCGTGCACAAAGCGAAGTCCATACAGGAATGGTTTGGGGGAGGAACCTGTCCTGTTTCAGCATGACAACGCCCCCGTGCACAAAGCGAAGTCCATACAGGAATGGTTTGGGGGAGGAACCTGTCCTGTTTCAGCATGACAACGACCCCCGTGCACAAATTGAAGTCCATACAGGAATGGTTTGTCGAGGTCGATGTGGAACAACTTGAGACAGAACTGCATGTATCTATAGGGACAGACAGGATGGAACATTCACAGACAAGAACAGCTCAAGGACAGAACACATGTATCTATAAGACAGGATGCAGAACATTCACAGACAAGAACAGCTCAAGGACAGAACCATGTATCTCATGAACAAAGAACAGCTCCAAGGACTCTTCTACCACACAGCAAGCGATACTGATGCACCAAGTCTGGAGCCAACAGGACCCCTGAACAGCTTCTACCCCCCCAAGCCATAAGACTGCTAAATAATTAGTCCAGGTAGCTATTGGTTAACTATTTAACTATTGGCATTGACCCTTTTTTCACTAACTTTTTTGACTCATCACATACACTGCTGCTACTGTTTATTATCTATCCCATCAGTTAGTCTCTGATGTGTATGCCGAGGAACTTAAAACTCTCCACAACAGTCCCGTCGATGTGAATAGGGGGCTGCTCCCTCTGCTGTTTCCTAAAGTCCACAATCATCTCCTTCGTTTTGTTGACATTGAGTGTGAGGTTATTTTCCTGGCACCACACTCAGAGCCCTCACCTTTAAAAAAAAAAATGTGGATCCCCATTAGCTACTCTTCCTGGGGTCACAAAACATGAAACATGGTATAACACAGAACATTCACAGACAAGATGAGCTCAAGGACAGAACTACATGTATCTATAAGACAGGATGCAGAACATTCACAGACAAGAACAGCTCAAGGACAGAACTACATGTATCTATAAGACAGGATGCAGAACATTCACAGACAAGAACAGCTCAAGGACAGAACTGCATGTATCTATAACAGACAGGATGCAGAACATTCACAGACAAGAACAGCTCAAGGACAGAACTACATGTATCTATAATAGACAGGATGCAGAACATTCACAGACAAGAACAGCTCAAGGACAGAACTACATGTATCTATAATAGACAGGATGCAGAACATTCACAGACAAGAACAGCTCAAGGACAGAACTACATGTATCTATAACAGACAGGATGCAGAACATTCACAGACAAGATGAGCTCAAGGACAGAACTGCATGTATCTATAACAGACAGGATGCAGAACATTCACAGACAAGAACAGCTCAAGGACAGAACTACATGTATCGATAATAGACAGGATGCAGAACATTCACAGACAAGAACAGCTCAAGGACAGAACTACATGTATCTATAATAGACAGGATGCAGAACATTCACAGACAAGAACAGCTCAAGGACAGAACTACATGTATCTATAATAGACAGGATGCAGAACATTCACAGACAAGAACAGCTCAAGGACAGAACTACATGTATCTATAAGACAGGATGCAGAACATTCACAGACAAGAACAGCTCAAGGACAGAACTGCATGTATCTATAAGACAGGATGCAGAACATTCACAGACAAGAACAGCTCAAGGACAGAACTGCATGTATCTATAAGACAGGATGCAGAACATTCACAGACAAGATGAGCTCAAGGACAGAACTACATGTATCTATAACAGACAGGATGCAGAACATTCACAGACAAGAACAGCTCAAAGACAGAACTACATGTATCTATAACAGACAGGATGCAGAACATTCACGGACAGAACTACATGTATCTATAACAGACAGGATGCAGAACATTCACAGACAAGAACAGCTCAAGGACAGAACTACATGTATCTATAATAGACAGGATGCAGAACATTCACAGACAAGATGAGCTCAAGGACAGAACTGCATGTATCTATAACAGACAGGATGCAGAACATTCACAGACAAGATGAGCTCAAGGACAGAACTGCATGTATCTATAACAGACAGGATGCAGAACATTCACAGACAAGAACAGCTCAAGGACAGAACTACATGTATCGATAATAGACAGGATGCAGAACATTCACAGACAAGAACAGCTCAAGGACAGAACTACATGTATCTATAAGACAGGATGCAGAACATTCACAGACAAGAACAGCTCAAGGACAGAACTACATGTATCTATAAGACAGGATGCAGAACATTCACAGACAAGAACAGCTCAAGGACAGAACTGCATGTATCTATAAGACAGGATGCAGAACATTCACAGACAAGAACAGCTCAAGGACAGAACTGCATGTATCTATAAGACAGGATGCAGAACATTCACAGACAAGATGAGCTCAAGGACAGAACTACATGTATCTATAACAGACAGGATGCAGAACATTCACAGACAAGATGAGCTCAAGGACAGAACTACATGTATCTATAACAGACAGGATGCAGAACATTCACAGACAAGAACAGCTCAAGGACAGAACTACATGTATCTATAATAGACAGGATGCAGAACATTCACAGACAAGATGAGCTCAAGGACAGAACTGCATGTATCTATAACAGACAGGATGCAGAACATTCACAGACAAGATGAGCTCAAGGACAGAACTGCATGTATCTATAACAGACAGGATGCAGAACATTCACAGACAAGAACAGCTCAAGGACAGAACTACATGTATCTATAATAGACAGGATGCAGAACATTCACAGACAAGAACAGCTCAAGGACAGAACTGCATGTATCTATAACAGACAGGATGCAGAACATTCACAGACAAGAACAGCTCAAGGACAGAACTACATGTATCTATAAGACAGGATGCAGAACATTCACAGACAAGATGAGCTCAAGGACAGAACTATCATGTATTCACAGACAAGAACAGCTCTATAACAGACAGGATGCAGAACATTCACAGACAAGATGAGCTCAAGGACAGAACTGCATGTATCTATAAGACAGGATGCAGAACATTCACAGACAAGATGAGCTCAAGGACAGAACTACATGTATCTATAACAGACAGGATGCAGAACATTCACAGACAAGAACAGCTCAAGGACAGAACTACATGTATCTATAAGACAGGATGCAGAACATTCACAGACAAGAACAGCTCAAGGACAGAACTACATGTATCTATAAGACAGGATGCAGAACATTCACAGACAAGAACAGCTCAAGGACAGAACTGCATGTATCTATAATAGACAGGATGCAGAACATTCACAGACAAGAACAGCTCAAGGACAGAACTACATGTATCTATAAGACAGGATGCAGAACATTCACAGACAAGAACAGCTCAAGGACAGAACTGCATGTATCTATAAGACAGGATGCAGAACATTCACAGACAAGAACAGCTCAAGGACAGAACTACATGTATCTATAAGACAGGATGCAGAACATTCACAGACAAGATGAGCTCAAGGACAGAACTACATGTATCTATAACAGACAGGATGCAGAACATTCACAGACAAGAACAGCTCAAGGACAGAACTACATGTATCTATAATAGACAGGATGCAGAACATTCACAGACAAGATGAGCTCAAGGACAGAACTGCATGTATCTATAACAGACAGGATGCAGAACATTCACAGACAAGAACAGCTCAAGGACAGAACTACATGTATCTATAATAGACAGGATGCAGAACATTCACAGACAAGAACAGCTCAAGGACAGAACTACATGTATCTATAGCAGACAGGATGCAGAACATTCACAGACAAGAACAGCTCAAGGACAGAACTGCATGTATCTATAAGACAGGATGCAGAACATTCACAGACAAGAACAGCTCAAGGACAGAACTACATGTATCTATAACAGACAGGATGCAGAACATTCACAGACAAGATGAGCTCAAGGACAGAACTACATGTATCTATAACAGACAGGATGCATATAGGCAGACCCAGTGCTGCCTAGCTGGCCTGCAGCTGGAAACACACACACACACTCACTCACACAGCCCTCCTCCCTCAGGTTTTAAACCCCACGGACTTATCAAGATAAAGTCTCCCTCTATAAACTTCCAATAGACTTCCTCTCACTGCGCTCTGGCGTAATGGATATCCCCGAATGGCCCTCTGAATGCCAGAACAAGTCTGTGGACGAGTGCAAGGTAGTTGTAGGTTTCTACAGGTGATTGGTTACAGGAAATGGATTAATTGCAGCACTTAAGTGGCTGAAATGAGGTCAGATAGAGAAGAGAGGAGAGGAGGCCTGGGTTGAGGACTGGGGACAGGAGCATGCTACAGGCTGGAGGCTAGCATCAGAGGCTAGGACCCAGTGAACTAGATAAGGTGGTTACACTGGCGTTAGGTATACTGAAGAAAGGGTTCAATGGGTTGCTTCACACACGTACGTACGTACGCACACACACACACACACACACACACACACACACACACACACACACACACGTGCTACCACTTAGTCTCTGGTGTGTTTGTGTCAACGAACAAACACATTGTGGAAACAGACGGTCCCTGGCAGGGCGGGCTTGATGGACAGGGTTCAGTCGTCAGGGCAACAGTTTGTTTCTTCCAGGATGTGGGTGTGTGCGTTTATTGCTCTAAGCTCTTGAGATCTGAGGAGCTGAAGCTAGAAGTGAGATCTCAGGGCTTCCTTTGAAGCTAGAAGTAGATGAGGTCTGGCGTGTACAGGAGGCTGTGCTGTTAAGGTGCTGTTGTGCTGTGCTGTTAATTTACACACACACACATATCAGGAAACCCTGTGTCTCTGTTTGCAGGAGGCTGTGCTGTTAAGGGCTTTAGTACCAATTTACACACACACACATATCAGGAAACCCTGTGTCTCTCTCTGTGTACAGGAGGCTGTGCTGTTAAGGGCTTTAGTACCAATTTACACACACACATATCAGGAAACCCTGTGTCTCTCTCTGTGTACAGGAGGCTGTGCTGTTAAGGGCTTTAGCACCAATTTACACACACACACATATCAGGAAACCCTGTGTCTCTCTCTGTGTACAGGAGGCTGTGCTGTTAAGGGCTTTAGTACCAATTTACACACACACACATATCAGGAAACCCTGTGTCTCTGTTTGCAGGAGGCCATGCAGGAAATGTTTGGCCCCAGAGAGGAAGGAAGTGGTGGTGAGATAAGAAGAGTGGGGCTGAGGGGTCACAGAGTAGGGCTGAGGGGTCACAGAGTAGGGCTGAGGGGTCACAGAGTAGGGCTGAGGGGTCACAGAGTAGGGCTGAGGGGTCACAGAGTAGGGCTGAGGGGTCACAGAGTGGGGCTGAGGGGTCACAGAGTAGGGGCTGAGGGGTCACAGAGTGGGGCTGAGGGGTCACAGAGTGGGGCTGAGGGGTCACAGAGTAGGGCTGAGGGGTCACAGAGTGGGGCTGAGGGGTCACAGAGTGGGGCTGAGGGGTCACAGAGTGGGGCTGAGGGGTCACAGAGTGGGGCTGAGGGGTCACAGAGTGGGGCTGAGGGGTCACAGAGTAGGGCTGAGGGGTCACAGAGTGGGGCTGAGGGGTCACAGAGTAGGGCTGAGGGGTCACAGAGTGGGGGGCTGAGGGGTCACAGAGTGGGGCTGAGGGGTCACAGAGTGGGGCTGAGGGGTCACAGAGTGGGGCTGAGGGGTCACAGAGTGGGGCTGAGGGGTCACAGAGTGGGGCTGAGGGGTCACAGAGTGGGGCTGAGGGGTCACAGAGTGGGGCTGAGGGGTCACAGAGTGGGGCTGAGGGGTCACAGAGTGGGGCTGAGGGGTCTGGGTCACTGGGACCCCCACAGCCAACACTGACCCCAATACAGGAATATACTGCCACACAATAGCCTGCGGCAGTCCAACATAAACACTTTGTTAGGCCTTAATACAGTGTATTCAAGACCCATTGACTTATTACACATTTTGTTATGTTACAGCCCTATTCTAAAATTGATTAAATTGTTTTCCCCCCCATCAATCCACACACAATACCCCATAATGACAAAAACAGGTTATTATGAAAAATGTCCTAAAAACCTGAAATATGACATTTACATAAGTATTCAGACCCTTTACTCAGTACTTTGTTGAAGCACCTTTGGCAGCGATTACAGCATCGATTGAGTCTTCTTGGGTATGACGCTACAAGCTTGGCACACCTATATTTTGGGGAGTTTCTCCCATTCTTCTCTGCGGATCCTCTCTAGCCCTGTCAGGTTGGATGGGGAGCATTGCTGCACAGCTATTTTCAGGTCTCTTCAGAGATGTTAGATTGGGTTCAAGTCCGGGCTCTGGCTGGGCCACTCAAGGACATTCAGAGATTTGTTTCAAAGCCACTCCTGTGTTGTCTTGGCTGTGTGCTTAGTGTCATTGTCCAGTTGGAAGGTGAACCTTCGCCCCAGTCCGAGGTCCTGAGCGCTCTGGAGCAGGTTTTCATCAAGGATCTCTCTGTACTTTGCTCTGTCCATCTTTGCCTCTATCCTGACTAGTCTCCCAGTACGTACTGCTGATAAACATCCCCACAGAGTGATGCTGCCACCCCCATGCTTCACCGTGGGGATGGTGCCAGGTTTATTCCAGTTCAGTCTTTGTTTCATCAGACCAGAGAATGTGTGTGTGAGTGCATGTATGGTCTGAGATTCTTTAGGTTTTATTTATTTAATTTAACTAGGCAATTTAGTTAAGAACAAATTCTTATTTACAATGACGGCCTACCAAAAGGCAAATACCTCCTGCGGGGATGGGGGCTGGGATTAAAATATATAAATATCGGACAAAACACATGTCACGACAGGAGAGACAACACTACATGAACAGAGACCTAAAGAAAACAACATAGCAAGGCAGCAACACATGACAACACAGCATGGTAGCAACACAACATGACAACAACATTGTAACAACACAAAACATGGTACAAACATTAATAGGCACAGATAACAGCACAAAAGGCAAGAAGGTAGAGACAACAATATATCATGTGAAGCAGCCACAACTGTCAGTAAGATTGTCCATGATTAAGTCTTTGAATGAAGAGATGGAGATACCACTGTCCAGGTTGACTGTTTTTTTGCAGCTTGTTCTCGTCGCTAGCTGCAGCGAACTGAAAAGAGGAGCAACCCAGGGATGTGTGTGCTTTGGGGACCATTAACAGAATGTGACTGGCAGAATGGGTGTTGTGTGTGGAGGATGAGGGCTGCAGTAGATATCTCAGATAGCGGGGAGTGAGGCCTAAGAGGCTTTTATGAATAAGCATCAACCAGTGGGTCTTGCGACAGGTATACAGAGATGACCAGTTTACATAAGAGTATAGAGTGCAGTGATGTGTCCTATGAGGAGCATTGGTGGCAAATCTGATGGCCGAATGGTAAAGAACATCTAGCTGCTCGAGAGCACCCTTACCTGCCGATCTATAAATTGCGTCTCCATAATCTAGCATGGGTAGGATGGTCATCTGAATCAGGGTTATTTTGGCAGCTGGGGTGAAAGAGGAGCGATTACGATAGAGGAAACCAAGTCTAGATTTAACTTTAGCCTGCAGCTTCAATATGTGCTGACAGAAGGAAGGTCCATACTCCCAAGTACGTGTATGGGGTGACTACCTAAAGCTCTAAACCCTCAGAGGTAGTAATCACAGCAGTGGGGAGAGGGGCATTCTTCTTACCAAACCACATGATCTTTGTTTTGGAGGTGTTCAGAACAAGGTTAAGGGTAGAGATAGCTTGTTGGACACTAAGAAAGCTTTGTTGTAGAGCATTTAACACAATCTGGGGAGGGGCCAGCTGAGTATAAGACTGTATCTGCATATAAATGGATGAGAGAGCTTCCTGCTGCCTGAGCTATGTTGTTGATGTAAATTGAGAAGAGCGTGGGGCCTAGGATTGAGCCTGGGGGTACTCCCTTGGTGACAGGCAGTGGCTGAGACAGCAGAATGTCTGACTTTATAAGCTGTACTCTTTGAGGTAGTTAGCAAACCAGGCCAAAGACCCCTCAGAGGCACCAACATTCCCAGCCCACAAGAATGGAATAGTCTACCATGTCAAAAGCTTTGGCCAAGTCAATAAAAATAGCAGCACAAGATTGCTTAGAATCAAGGGCAATGGTGACATCAGTGAGGACCGTTAAGGTTGCAGTGATACATCCATAACCTGAGCGGAAACCATATTGCATACCAGAGAGAATACTATAGACATCAGGAAAGCCAGTCTGCTGATTATTGACAAGTTTTTCCATCACTTTTAATAAACAGGGCAAAATAGAAATAGGCCTATAACAGTTAGGATCAGATTGATCTCCCATTTAATTAAAGGACGAACCGTGGCTGCCTTCCAAGCAAAGGGAACCTCCCCAGAGAAGGGAGACAGGTTAAAAAGGTCAGAGATAGGCTTGGCGTTGATAGGGGCAGCAACCTTAAAGAAGAAAGGGTCTAAACCATCTGACCCAGATGGTTTTTGGTGTCAAGTTTCAGGAACTCCTTTAGCACCTCGGACTCAGTGACTGCCTGCAGGGAGCAACTTTGTAGCTGGGCAGAGGAAAGGAGGGAGAAGCATTGGGGATAGTCGCATTAGAAGGGTTGGGAGATGAGGAAATGTTGGAAGAGCAGGGAGGCATGGCTGAGTCAAATAGGACTCCTGACTTAAGGGACATTGGCAGCTGTGAGGAGGAGGGTTTATTCACCAGATCTTTAACCGTTTTCCATAACTTCTTGTGGTTAGACCCACAGAGAGAGAATGGCTCCTTAAAGTAACTAACTTTGGCCTTCCGGATAGCCTGAGTGCACTTATTTATAATTTGCCTGAACGAAAGCCAGTCAGCCTCAGTATGTGTGTGCCGAACCTTTAGTCAAATGCAATTCTTGAGGTGGCGTAACTCTGCAAGATCACAGTCGAACCAGGGGCTGAACCTGTTTTTAATTCTCATTTGCTTCATGGGGGTGTGCTTATTAACAATACCACTGAAAATCTAAAAACAGAGGTACAAGCGTTTTCAACAGAGGGGGATCAAGCTGATTCTATACCATTTTACAGAGGCCAGGTCATGAAGGAAGGTTTGGTCATTAGTTTTTTTTAGCAAGTGTCTATGACAAATCAGGACAGGTTGTTTCACTGAGCAGCCATTATGAACACAGGCTGTAGTGATTACTAAGGTCATTACAGAAAACACCAGACTGATACATATCAGTATTATTTGTGAGGATAACATCAAGGAGAGTAACCTTTTCTGGGTGTTTGGAGTCATACCTTGTGGGATTGGTAATAATCTGAGAAAGATTTAGGGAGTCCCATTGCTTTAGGACATGGTCAGGTGGTTTAAGCATGTCCCAGTTTAGGTCACATAGCAGGACAAATTCAGACTTGGTGTAAGGGGCCAGGAGAGAGCTTAAAGCAGGTAGGGTACATGCCGGTGATGATGGAGGATGATAACACACAGAGACAGTCAACAAAGAGCTATTTGAAAGTTTAATGCTTAAAACCTGCCAATCAAATTGTTTGGGGACAGACTTGGTGGAGACAACCGATCACTGATAGGTGATCCTTGGTAAAGATGGCCACTCCCCCACCTTTTGGAAGATCTGTCTGCTGGAAAAGGTTGCTAATTGAAGTTGTATCGCTTTGTCCTATCTAGCTTGGTAGCCTTAGCGTTCAGTCCTTATAAAGTCAAATATATATCATTGTCCTATCTAGCTTGGTAGCCTCAGCGTTCAGTCCTTATAAAGTCAAATATATATCATTGTCCTATCTAGCTTGGTAGCCTTAGCGTTCAGTCCTTATAAAGTCAAATATATATCATTGTCCTATCTAGCTTAGGTAGCCTCCTAGCGTTCAGTCCTTATAAAGTCAAATATATATCATTGTCCTATCTAGCTTGGTAGCCTTAGTTCAGTCCTTATCAAGTCAAATATATATCATTTATAAAGTCAAAGTCAAATATATATCATTGTCCTATCTAGCTTGGTAGCCTCAGTCCTTATAAAGTCAAATATATATCAATATAGCTTGGTTCAGCGTTCAGTCCTTATAAAGTCAAATATATATCATTGTCCTATCTAGTAGCCTTAGCGTTCAGTCCTTATAAAGTCAAATATATATCATTGTCCTATCTAGCTTGGTAGCCAGTCCTTATAAAGTTCAGTCCTTATAAAGTCAAATATATATCATTGTCCTATCTAGCTTGGTAGCCTTAGCGTTAGTCCTTATAAAGTCAAATATATATCAGTCCTATCTAGCTTGGTAGCCTTAGCGTTCAGTCCTTATAAAGTCAAATATATATCAGTCCTTATAAAGTCAAATATATATCATTGTCCCTATCTAGCTTGGTAAAGTCAAATATATATCATTGTCCCTAGCTTGGTAGCAGCGTTCAGTCCTTATAAAGTCAAATATATATCATTGTCCTATCTAGCTTGGTAGCCTTAGCGTTCAGTCCTTATAAAGTCAAATATATCATTGTCCTATCTAGCTTGGTAGCCTCAGCGTTCAGTCCTTATAAAGTCAAATATATATCATTGTCCTATCTAGCTTGGTAGCCTTAGCGTTCAGTCCTTATAAAGTCAAATATATATTGTCCTATCTAGCTTGGTAGCCTCAGCGTTCAGTCCTTATAAAGTCAAATATATATCATTGTCCTATCTAGCTTGGTAGCCTTAGCGTTCAGTCCTTATAAAGTCAAATATATATCATTGTCCTATCTAGCTTGGTAGCCTTAGCGTTCAGTCCTTATAAAGTCAAATATATATCATTGTCCTATCTAGCTTGGTAGCCTTAGCGTTCAGTCCTTATAAAGTCAAATATATATCATTGTCCTATCTAGCTTGGTAGCCTCAGCGTTCAGTCCTTATAAAGTCAAATATATATCATTGTCCTATCTAGCTTGGTAGCCTTAGCGTTCAGTCCTTATCAAGTCAAATATATATCATTGTCCTATCTAGCTTGGTAGCCTCAGCGTTCAGTCCTTATAAAGTCAAATATATATCATTGTCCTATCTAGCTTGGTAGTAGCCTCAGTCCTTATAAAGTCAAATATATATCATTGTCCAGTAGCCTTCATAAAGTCAAAATATATCATTGTCCTATCTATTGTCCTCAGTCTTATAAAGTCAAATATATATCATTGTCCTATCTAGCTTAGCCTCAGCGTTCAGTCCTTATAAAGTCAAATATATATCATTGTCCTATCTAGCTTGGTAGCCTTAGCATTGTCCTATTCAGTCCTTATAAAGTCAAATATATATCATTGTCCTATCTAGCTTGGTAGCCTTAGCGTAAAGTCAAATATATATCATTGTCCTATCTAGCTTGGTAGCCTTAGCGTTCAGTCCTTATAAAGTCAAATATATATCATTGTCCTATCTAGCTTGGTAGCCTTAGCGTTCAGTCCTTATAAAGTCAAATATATATCATTGTCCTATCTAGCTTGGTAGCCTTAGCGTTCAGTCCTTATAAAGTCAAATATATATCATTGTCCTATCTAGCTTGGTAGCCTTAGCGTTCAGTCCTTATAAAGTCAAATATATATCATTGTCCTATCTAGCTTGGTAGCCTCAGCGTTCAGTCCTTATAAAGTCAAATATATATCATTGTCCTATCTAGCTTGGTAGCCTTAGCGTTCAGTCCTTATAAAGTCAAATATATATCATTGTCCTATCTAGCTTGGTAGCCTTAGCGTTCAGTCCTTATCAAGTCAAATATATATCATTGTAATGTGTTTTTCTTCTTGGCTTTTGAAAATATAAAAATAGCTTCAGATTAAGCATGACTCACTCAGTTCCAGGTTGGATGTTGTTTTCAGGTTATTGTTTGTTTGCCAGAGCATTTGCTGTATAGTTTGGGAATAACAATCCTTGGGTTTAGGAAGCATTCCAGGTAATTTCATCCAAAATCAGTTTGTAGGTTTGGAGTTTTGATTTGGTGCGAAGGTTATGTTGTTTAGGGTAGCATCCTGTATACTGTATGTCCCTGCTAAAAAAAAATCTACGTTTGCCTCACTCTAAATGTATGTTGTTGTTTTTTTTAAACATGCTGAACAATGTGGGTCCTCATCTGCTCATGACCTTTCCCTCTCTCTTTACCCTAGGTGTCTTTTGGCAAGGTCCAAGCGGTCATGTACATTTCACTGAGGAGTGGCTTCCGTCTGGCCACTCTACCATAAAGGCCTGATTGGTGGAGTCCTGCAGAGATGGTTGTCCATCTGGAAGGTTCTCCCATCTCCACAGAGGAACTCTGGAGCTCTGTCAGAGTGACCATCTTGGTCACCTCCCTGACCAAGGCCCTTCCCCCCTGATTGCTCAGTTTGGCCGGGAGTCCAGCTCTAGAAAGAGTCTCGGTGGTTCCAAACTTTTTCCATTTAAGGATGATGAAGGCCACTGTGTTTTTAAGGACCTTCAATGCTGCAGAAATGTTTCGGTACCCTTCCCCAGATCTGTGCCTCGACACAGTCCTGTCTCTGAGCTCTACAGACAATTCCTCGACCTCATGGCTTGGTATTTGCTCTGACATGCACGTTCAACTGTGGGACCTTATATAGACAGGTGTGTGCCTTTCCAAATCATGTCCAATCAGTTGAATGTACCACAGGTAGACTCCAATCAAGTTGTAGAAACATCTCAACGATGATCAATGGAAACAGGATGCAGCTGAGATCAATTTCAAGTCTCACAGCAAAGGGTCTGAATACTTATGTAAATAAGATTTCAAAACATTTCAAAAAATATGTTTTTGCTTTGTCATTATGGGATATTGTGCGTAGATTGTTTGTAGATTGCTGAGGATTTTTTTAAAATGTAACACTTTTTAGAATAGGCTGTAACGTAATAAAATGTGGAAAAAGTCAAGGGGTCTGAATACTTTCCCGAATGCACTGTAGATGCTTCACAAATCATTGATAAGGCTGGAAGCGCAAGACGGAATGGACAAACTAGCGTGCAGAGTGGTGCTAAACTACCACCTGTGGATGCTAGAATGCACAGAGGAAAATGCACCACAACAAGATCAACTTCACAGTATCAAACCATAGAAGTACATATTAGTATGAATACACATGTCATAAATCCACCTAAAAGGAAGGGATTCCCAAACCTTCCATAACAAAGCCATCAACGACAGAGAGATGAACGAGGAGAAGAGTCCCTTAATCAAGCTGGTCCTGGGGCTCTGTTCACAAACACACCCCACAGAGCCCCAGGACAGCAACACAATTAGACCCAACCAAATCATGAGAAAACAAAAAGATAATCACTTGAAACATTGGAAAGAATTAACAAAATGTGAAAATGGAAACCTATATTCTAACTTTTAAGCTGCTATTGAGTCCTACATGGGTCCACGTAATGAAAGTGAAAGTGCCTCTAGTATATCGCCCGGCCTAATCAGGCTAACGCAGCGCCCGTTCACAAATAAACAGGGATTTCCTCCTGTGGGACTTGGGTTCAAACAATGCTTGACAGTGGAGTGAGTGAGTGAGTGTGTGTGTGTGTGTGTGTGTGTGTGTGTGTGTGCGTGTGTATGCATGCATGCATGTGTGAATGAGGAGTTGGCTATTCCCTGGATGTTGACTACGTACATTCATATGGAGGACAGTACAAATGGTCAAAGTGATTGACCCCATGCTATAAGCCACTTTGAGACACATGTTGCCTTTGTGACACACACGTATGCAAAAACACAATCCCCCCCCCACACACACACACATATTACCAGCCGTGAAAGAGAATACTTCAAAATTACCACGGCCTAAAGCTTCAAGCTCCTGGTGACTTCATGTCTACTAAAGCTAGAATGATTTCCTCAGGCCAAAAGTCTCCCCTCCCCCCTGCCCTACACCCTTTAGTTTCCTTGGCCCCCGATTTCCCCCTACCTAGCCCCTTCCTGACACTCACACTCCACATCACTGGAAGTGTGTGTGTCTCTGTGTGTGTGTGGCCCCACCCTCACACCCTTCACTCTCGCACACTCTGGCACTCTGGTTATCAAATACAGATAAGGAGGGTCAGACAGAGATTGAGCCTAAATGTCTCCAACAACATGAAAAAGACCAACAAGAGTCTCAAATCTGAGTTCCACTGTTGCTGTTATGATAGGCACTGGACAGCTGTTGGAGACCATTCAAACAGGATTCGGGGCAGAGCCTACCCTCACACATACTACACGGACACTCCAATGCACACACACTACACATGCTCACAAACACACACATGCATATTGACACCACCCTCACACACTCCCACTTACACACACTTTCACACTCTTCACATACAGTGCTGGTACTCTGTTAATGATCCATCCGGATTGCCTAGTCACTTTTACCCCCATAATTACCTCATACCCCTGCACACTGACTCCTTCTATACAGGCCTGTTACTATTATTGTTTTACTATTTCCTTGTTGGGAAAGTAAGCAGTCTAAACCTGTTGTATTCGACGTATGTGACAAATAACATTTCATTTTTGTTTGTTAATAAATTACAGTGTGACAGCTCAGGATTAGAGTGTGTTAATGAATTACAGTGTGACAGCTCAGGATTAGAGTGTGTGTATTAATGAATTACAGTGTGACAGCTCAGGATTAGAGTGTGTGTTAATGAATTACAGTGTGACAGCTCAGGATTAGAGTGTGTTAATGAATTACAGTGTGACAGCTCAGGATTAGAGTGTGTGTTAATGAATTACAGTGTGACAGCTCAGGATTAGAGTGTGTTAATGAATTACAGTGTGACAGCTCAGGATTAGTGTGTGTGTTAATGAATTACAGTGTGACAGCTCAGGATTAGTGTGTGTGTTAATGAATTACAGTGTGACAGCTCAGGATTAGAGTGTGTGTGTTAATGAATTACAGTGTGACAGCTCGGGATTAGAGTGTGTGTATTATGAATTACAGTGTGAATTAACAGTGTGACAGCTCAGGATTAGAGTGTGTGTTAATGAATTACAGTGTGACAGCTCAGGATTAGAGTGTATTAATGAATTACAGTGTGACAGCTCAGGATTAGAGTGTGTGTGTGTTAATGAATTACAGTGTGACAGCTCAGGATTAGAGTGTGTGTTTGTTAATGAATTACAGTGTGACAGCTCAGGATTAGAGTGTGTGTGTGTTAATGAATTACAGTGTGACAGCTCAGGATTAGATGAATTACAGTGTGTGTATTAATGAATTACAGTGTGACAGCTCAGGATTAGA